>NC_053137.1:20779879-21079879 GCF_016808335.1 Panicum virgatum | reverse complement strand
AGGCCACAGAAGTTTGAGGCAATAACAGGCCTGTGATGCCCTTAGATGTTCTGGGCCGCACACACGCTACACTGATGTATTCAACGAGTATATAGCCTTGGCCGACATGCCCGGGTAATCTTGGGAAATTTCATCATGATGGGGATAGACCATTGCAATTGTTGGTCTTCAACGAGGAATGCCTAGTAAGTGTGAGTCATCAGCCCGCATTGACTACGTCCCTGCCCTTTGTACACACCGCCCATCGCTCCTACCGATTGAATGGTCCGGTGAAGTGTTCGGATCGCGGAGACGGAGGCGGTTTGCCGCCCCCGACGTCGCGAGAAGTCCATTGAACCTTATCATTTAGAGGAAGGAGAAGTCGCAACAAGTCTTTCGTATGTGAACCTACGGAAGGATCATTGTTGTGACCCTTAAACAAAATAGACCGTGAATGTGTCATCCATGTTGTCGGGCTACGGTCCGGCCAAGGCCCCCCACCTTCATTATGTTGGAGAGGGGCTACCAAAGAACCCATGGCGCCGAAGGCATCAAGAAACACTGGTATTGCCTTGCTTGGGGTCATGATCGGCCTGCCAATCATGCCCCGTGCAATGTTGCTATCTTAATCCACACGACTCTCGGCAACGGATATCTCGGCTCTTGCATCGATGAGGAACATAGCAAAATTTGATACCTAGTGTGAATTGCAGAATCCCGCGAACCATCGAGTTTTTGAACGCAAGTTGCGCCCGAGGCCTTCTGGTTGAGGGCACGTCTGCTTGGGCGTCACGCCAAAAGACACTCCCAACCCATCCTTGGGTACGGACGTGGTGTTTGGTTCCCCGTGCCGCGTGGTATGGTCAGCTGAAGTTGAAGCTGCTGGCTTACCGTGTCGGGCACCTGCATGTGGTGGGTGACATAAGTTGTTCTCGGTGTGGTGTCTCGGCTCGCAGCTAGCTCCATGGCCTAGAGGACCCATTTGCAACCGTAGCGCCTTGGTGCTCGGACCGCGACCCCAAGTCAAACGGGATTACCCACTGAGTTTAAGCATATAAATAAGCGGAGGAGAAGAAACTTACAAGGATTCCCCTAGTAACGGCGAGCGAACCAGGAGTAGCCCAGCTTGAGAATCGGGTAGCCTCACTATCCGAATTGTAGTCTGGAGAGGTCTCTTCAAAGACAGACCGGACCCAAGTTTCCTGGAAAGGGACGCCTGGGAGGGTAAGAGCCCCGTCCGGCCCGGACCCTGTCTCACCACGAGGCGCCATCAACGAGTCGGGTTGTTGGGAATGCAGCCCAAATTGGGCGGTAAACTCCGTCCAAGGCTAAATACAGGCGAGAGACCGATAGCGAACAAGTACCGTGAGGGAAAGATGAAAAGGACTTTGAAAAGAGAGTCAAAGAGTGCTTGAAATTGCTGGGAGGGAAGTGGATGGGGGCTGGAGATGCACCTTGGTCGTATGCGGAACGGCTTTTGCTGGTCCGCCGATAGGCTCGGGGGGTGGACTGTTGTCGGTCGTGCCGGCGGCCTAAGCCTAGGTGCCTTAGGTGCCTCTGGAAGCCGTCATCGGCACGGCCGGTTCTTGCACGTCGTAAGGCGCGTCGCTCGGGACGCTGCGCTGCAACGGCCTGTGGGCTCCCCATCCGACCCGTCTTGAAACATGGACCAAGGAGTCTGACATGCGTGCGAGTTGACGGGTTCTTAAACCTAGGAAGTGCAAGGAATCTGACGAGTGGGAGGCCCTCACAGGCCGCACCGCTGGCCGACCCTAATCTTCTGTGTAGGGTTCGAGTTGGAGCACGCCTGTCGGGACCCGAAAGATGGGGAACTATGCCTGAGCGGGGCGAAGCCAGAGGAAACTCTGGTGGAGGCTCGAAGCGATACTGACGTGCAAATCGTTTGTCTGACTTGGGTATAGGGGCGAAAGACTAATCGAACCATCTAGTAGCTAGTTCCCTCCGAAGTTTCCCTCAGGATAGCTGGAGCCCATTACGAGTTCTATCGGGTAAAGCCAATGATTAGCGGCATCGAGGGCACAACGCCCTCGACCTATTCTCAAACTTTAAATAGGTAGGATGGCATGGCTGCTTCGGTGAGCCATGCCATGGAATCGGCAGCTCCAAGTGGGCCATTTTTTGTAAGCAGAACTGGCGATGCGGGATGAACTGGAAGCCGGGTTACGGTGCCGAACTGCGCGCTAACCTAGAACCCACAAAGGGTGTTGGTCGATTAAGACAGCAGGACGGTGGTCATGGAAGTCAATTTCCGCTAAGGACTGTGTAACAACTCACCTGCCGAATCAACTAGCCCCGAAAATGGATGGCGCTGAAGCGCGCGACCCACACCCGGCCATCTGAAGCTACCATGTGTCGGATTATGACTGAACGCCTCTAAGTCAGAATCCAAGCTAGCAACCGGTGCATGTGCCCGCCGCTCGCCCTGACCCACATTTGGGTGTTCGCGCCCCAAGGGCCCGTGCCATTGGCTTAGCCTGCCCGGCCGATGAGCCGTGGCAGGCCGCCTTGAAGCTCCCTTCCTCACGGGCGGCGGGCTGAATCCTTTGCAAACGACTTAAATACGAGACGGGGTTTTGGAAGTGGCAGAGTGGCCTTACTGCCATGATCCACTGAGATTCAGACTGGTCTTGGCGATGGCTTGCTCTCGTTTCTTGTGTTCGGGCTTGGGAATTCCGACGTGCGGTCATGTGACTTTGAACTAATTTCCCAGGCCTCGCAGTACTGCACCAACGGACAAGGTGGTTTAGGGGCTTGCTAAGGCTGAGCCGGAATGGTTTTTGGTTGCTCGAGGATTCCGACCGTTCGGGCATGTTGACTTTGAACTCATTTCTCAAGATCGGGCAAGGGGGACTCGCAGACTAGCCTCGGTGATGGCTTGCTCTCGTTTCCTGCGTTCGGGCTTAGGGATTCCGATGCTTCGGTTTGCATGCCTTTGAACTCAGTCCTCGAGCTTCAGAAATTTGCATCGGTTGGCTAAGACTGGTCACTATTCAACCGAATCTGGTTAACTGTGGGATGGATATTGTTCTTTATCGCGCTCAGTGGTCCACTGGCTGCCCTCCTCAAGAGTAGACTCGTCGTGCATTGCGCGGATTGATGCTTTGGATGGCTTGGCCTTCGTGTATCAGCTGGCGCATGAGATGTCTTGGACCTGTCACTGCCGGGAGGGCCCCCGTCCTTGTGCGGCTGACTCTCGGTGTAACACCCGGTTTATAAAAGGACATAAACCGAGCAATCATATACGTGCCAGGATCAAGTCACACATATATACAACAGAGGAACAGTACATCACAGCACATATCACGTAAAAAAGATATAATAAAGCGAGTACAAATGTTATTTATTACATAAATGACAAATGTCTGATACAGAGTATGCGGAAGTGTAAACGAGTACGAAACTCGGAAGCTGGGCGCCACAGGGACATCGACTGGGAGACGACCGCCTAGAAGTCCTCGTACTCCTGTAGCTCTGAGTGAAGTCCTCCACGTCGCCGGGAACTGAGCAGCAGTGGGAATCCCCAAAAGAGAACAAGAGGAAAAGAATAGAGAAGGCAAGTGTGAGTACACAACTTGTACTCAACAAGTATAACACAAACTATGAGGCTCTAAGGCTAGCTGACTCAACTGCATAAGCTTTTAAGTCTTGGCAAATTTTATTAAAGCTATTTACTACAAGTGGATGAATTACCATAAACCCAGTTGCATAGAAATTAATCAAATTAATTATGAAACTACTGATAACCAAGCCAAACCAACCAAAACCCCGAGGCAATCCCCCTCGTCGGAAGGAGACGACTCCACTAATCAAAAGGAGGATCTGGGTCGCTCATAACCGTGAGCACGGCTAGTATACCAGTTTTACACTCAGCAGAGGTTGCACATCTTTACCCACAAGTCGTGAGTTACGCTAGTTGTTCATCACACTTCCTTAGGTGAGATGACTAGCAAACACACTACGAGGCCGTAACAAAGAATCTCGTTGGTAAGGGGTGACCGCAAAGAGTTGGATCGGCGACGATGGAGCAGGTCTAGTGGGTGTCAAGCACGAAGCACAGACGAGGCCACTCAGCACGAGGGCCATAGAAGCTTACCACCCTTGCCCCGCAGGTAAGTTACACCCGACCAAAAAGACCTAATTAGTAAGCCAAGACCATCCCATTCCAGTCTTGTGGTAGCGCTGTTGTCCCAGGTTGTCGCTCTATGAACCGGTCCTTATGGAGAGTGGTCAACCAAGCACTAAGCACCGTGCTGGCCCCCTAAATCATGTTTCTAGAAAAACACATTTTAAGGAGACGTAAACCACTCAAGCACAAAGCACAGAGGGTAACGCTCAGAATTAAGTTGCATATACCATTAGTCAAATTAATTTAAAAGGACCAAGTGTGTTATAGCGCGGCACCTAGCACAACTAAACAACATGCAACCCAAGGGATATATAAAGGATATAAAGTGGCTAGGAAAGTCCTTATAGGCATACAGTATTAAAATACAGTATGAGAATGTATTTAAAGGTGATAGGTGGTTCATGTTATACTTGCCTTCCTCAAAGTGCTCCTGCTGCTCAAAGTGTCCCGCGGAAGATGGCTCCTGGTACTCCTCCGGTGGCTCAACGTCTACTCACGATCGCAACGCCAAAACAAGTCCAACACATACACATACATGAAAACAAAAGCAAAAGCTAAGAAACAATACACCATTACATAAAAACAACAAACAAAACTAATAAAAAACTATTCTACGCGTTACAACGATCGCGTGGACATAAAGAACACCTAAAACGGAGCTAGAACGTGAAAACTAGGGCTAAATCAAGGTCCAGGGACTAAACTGCGAGAAAACTAAGGTTCCAGGGACTTATCTGCGAGAAAACTGGGAAACATAGGGGGTCCGGGCAAAAATTGGGGACCTAAATGTAATTACTAGTAAAACTCAGGGGCTAACGCGCAAAAAGACAGGGGCTGGACGGCGGGTTCAAAATCTAGAAAACTCAGGAGGGTCCGTGCAAGAAACAGGGCTTATCTGGAATTACTTTTGAACTGCAGTGGACTGCGGGTTGATTTCAAAGAAACCCAGGGGCTCTTTAGCAAAAGTGCCAGGGCGAACTGGTATCTACGGATCTAGGCCGTCGGATATGGATCTAACGATCCGGACCTATCCAGATCTAGATCTAATCCTGAGCGTTGGCTTCGGATCGAACGGATCTAGACGGCTCTCGTGCGGGGGCGGCAGCGCTCAACACCGGCAACCACTTCCCGCGGCGGCGCGGCTCAGGAACTCGCCGGACTTCACCGAAATCGGTGCTTCGGGGGTCTAAATGGCTCGGGTTTGGGTCTGGGAAGATCTACGCGACACGCGTGATCCACCTGAGGCATTAGCGAGGCACGGCGGGGCTCTGGGCTGCGTGTGCAAGGGCGATGACGGCTCTGCATGGAGGATCTCGCCGGCGTGCGCGCGTTCGCGCTGCGCCGGGCTCACTAAGGGGTGCAAAAACGTGCCTAAGGCATCTGTGTAGCACAGGCAAGCCCGTGCGTGACTCGTGCGGGCTATGCGGGGTTGCAAAGGGCTCGCCATGGCGAGTTCACGGTGCGGCGGTGGCGCTGCGCCGGCATGCCCGTGTTCTGGTGCCTGGGGTGCTCCACCAACCCTAATAGCTAGCGCAGAAGGTAGAGGAAGTCGAGGGGGTGCTCACCGAGGGTCGGAATCGGGCGGTGCGGCGGTGCAGGGAGGCCGGCATCGATGGCGAGCGGCGGCGCAGGAACGGAGCTCCTGGACGAGGCGCTGTAGGGGTACTCTGGGCCTCGGATCGCCTTCGAGTCGACGCGGGGTGTTGCTGCGGAGGTGTACAAGGGGTCAGGATGGCCGGAGAGTCAACGGTGGTGAGGAATCGGGCGGCGGACAGGGATCACCTGAAATGCTCGCCGGTGGAATTCAGGCGCGTGCAGTTGTTGAGGTCGAGCAAGGTCGGCCTGGGTAGACTCCTGGCGTCGAGATGGAGCTGCTGCGGTGCTCGGCGGTGGCTAGGACCCTGCGCGGTGGAGCTAGGTGGGCGTGGCGGAGCTAGGGTTTGGGGCGGTGCTGGAGTAGGAGATGAGGTGCAGGGGGGCGCGGGGGTGCCATTTAAGGAGGTGACCGCTGATCCTGGGCGTCCGTGCCGTTGGGCGCGGGCGAGATCTCCGGCGGGGAGGTCGGGCTCTACTGGTGCGCTGGAGAAGGAAAGGAGGAAGGAGGGCGATGACAAGTGGGGCCTTTCGGTCAAACGCAGAGGGGGGACGGGCGCGCGTGGGTGAGCGAGCGGGTTGAGTCGCTGGCGCGTGGGCTCGGCTAGCCAGAGAGAAGACGCGTGCGGCCTGGGCTGCTGGCGCTGCTGGGCCGGCGCGGGGTGAGCAGATTGGGCCGCCAGGGAAGGAAGGGAGCGGGCCGAGGGAAAGAAAAGGAAACGGGCCGCAGTGAGGAAAAACTGGGCCACGGTGCTGGACTGGGCTGCACAGAGTTGGGCCGGCTTCCTGGGTTTCGGCCCGGTTATTGTTTTCCTATTTCCTTTTTCTTTTCTTTTTCAAACTCAACTCAAACTATTTGAATTCAAACCCTAAGCACTCAACCAAATAAAACTTATGCACCAGTATGAATGCACAAACAAGTTTAAACCTAGAAAAATTTAATTACTTGTAAATGAAAATTAAATTAAATGCAAGGCTAAGCATATAAAATCCTAGAAATTTAAATAAAGCCAATTAAATTTATTATTAAAGCTGAAATTTAAATTAGGGTGTTACACTCGGCACCTGTGTCCCTTCAGTCCCGTTGGAACCATGCCAAACCCTTAAAAAGTGCTTGCGTGCTGCTACCCATTCCTTGGGAAGTTGCATACGCTACAAGTTGCCTTCGTGGCATCCACCCTTTGGGTGTGATGCGACGGCATTATAGCCAATCGGCGTTGCCTCGTGGTAATGGTCTCAACGGCCAAGTCCACCAAGGCTACCTCGCTTGTGCTATTGGTCTCGGATGACACTAACGATACAGGATGTGGCTGCTTTGGCTCCTCGTTCCTTTCAAAGTCAGAACCTTCGAATCAATGATAGCTGGCCCGGTTGATGCTTTGTGCAGAAGCCGTCGTTGGCTTGTCGAGGAGGACGTGCTACCTGGTTGATCCTGCCAGTAGTCATATGCTTGTCTCAAAGATTAAGCCATGCATGTTGTAACACCCTAATTTAAATTTCAGTATTTAATAATAAATTTAATTGGCTTCATTTAAGTTTCTAGAATTTATTTTGCTTAGTCTTGCATTTAAACTTAATTTCTTTCACAAGTAATTAAAATTTTCCTAGGTTTAAATTTGTTAGTGCATTCATGCTGGAGCATAGTTTTATTTGGTTCAGTGCATAGGGTTTGAATTCAAATCTAAGTTTGAATTCAAATAGTTTGAGTGGATTTGAAAAAGAATAGAAATAGAAAAGAAGAAAGAAAGCGGAAATCAGCTTTCAGCCCAACTCCAGTAGGCAGCCCAGCAAACCCCTCTGCGCGTCCCAATCTAGTCGGCCCGCTCCCTTCCTCTGCGTGGCCCGCCATCGCCCCTCAGCCCAACCCGGCCTCGGCCTACCCCGCGCCCCCGCGGCCCTGCTCACTTCAGGCCCAGCTCGCGTGGCGCCGCTTCCTTCTCTCTCTCACTGACGTCCGGGCCCCACCTATCGGCGCCTTCACCTCCCACTCCTTCTTCCCCGCGCAGCTCTGCTCCGCCCGCTCCGCCATGAACGCTGGTTCCCTCGCCTGCCCGGTGGACCGCCCTTCCCCGCGAGACCCACCGGCCAGCATCCCAGAGCCCCTCCCTTCCAGAAGCTTCCCTGCCCGAGTCCCGGATCACGCAATGCCATTGGGCACGATCCGTTTCTTCCGCACGCCGAGATCACGGCTGAGATCTCAGCACCGGGCGCGCCCGCCCAAGATCCCCGGCCTTTCCCTTTAATTGGCCCCCGTGCACCTCCCTGTGCCCTACCACGCCACGCCGAAGCCGCCACCGAGCCCCAGTGCCACCTCCGCCTCGCCATTGCTGACATAGAGCTCCGCGCGCGCCATGCTCCTAACGCTCCACTGCACCACGGCCTCCGATGGCCACCGCCGGAGCTCCGCCTGAGTGCCAAGAGCATCACCGGTCACCTCCTTAGCCCTCTGCACCGCGCTACACCCGGTAATTTCCCTCGAACCCGCCGGAGCAGGTAAACCCGTTCCCGAGCAATTGCTCGCCGCCGGTGATCGCCGGACCTCCCTGACCCCAGTAGCACATCCGCAGGTGTTCCACGAGTCGAACCGTGGGATACAGGAGCCCAGAAGCACCCCACGTCGACCTCGTCACCGTGCTCCGCCCGTACACCGCCGCAGAACCTCAACGCCGACGACCCTATGCCACGCCTCCATCTAATCCATACACGGTGAGCACCGCCCAGACCTCCTACACCTTTTGCGCTAGCTGTTGTAGCCCATAGCGCACCCTAGGTGCCAGAACACCGCACGCCGGTGTGCCTCCACTGCACGTAGCACCGCTCCACCATGGCGAGCGCGCTGCTGCGCATTAGAACCCAAAGCAAGCCATGTTCAGGCTTGCTCTTGCACCACACGCACTCACTGACTCGATCCTGCCCAGAACCCAGACCGGAAATGTGAGAACGCACGTGCGCCGGCGAGCTCCGCCGTGCAGACCCGCCACTACTATCGCTCACGCTGCCCAGAGCCCTGCCGAGCCCCGCTTTTGCCCCAGGTGGATCACGCGTGACGCGCTGATCACCCTAGTCCCGAAGCCCGGTCGTTTTGACCCTCGGAGCACCGTTTTCGGCGAACTCCGGCGATTTCCAAGCGCACCGCCGTGGGATTGGTAACCGGCGGTAGCGCGCTGCCGCTCCCCGTTCCCCTTATAATCTCAGCCGCACGATCTATTCCGGACGCCCGAGATTAGATTCCGCTTAGTGCTTCGCTCTGGATCGCACGATCGTGATCCAACGGCCCAGAGCCGTTTGACCACGCCGGATACCGGTCAGCCGTGGTGGTTTTGCTAAATAGACCCAGAGCTTTCCCTAAATCAACCCGCAGTCCACGTTAGTTCAAAAGTAATTCTAGTTAAACCCTGTTTTTAACGTTTAGGCCCCTGACCTTTTTAAAAATAGAACCCGCCGTCCAGCCCCTGTCTTTTTGCGTGTTAGCCCCTGAGTCTTTACGTTAATTATGTTTTAGACCCTAGTTTGTGCCCAGAACCCCCTGTAGTTCCAGTTTTCTCGCAGTTTAGTCCCTGGACCTTGTTTTAGCCCTAGTTTTCACGTTCTAGCTCCATTTTAGGTGGTTTTTACATCCACGCGATCGTTGTAACGCAAAGAATAGTTTTAGCTCAGTTTTGTTTGCTTCTTTTTATGTAATGATATACTGTTTCTTAGCATTTGCTTTTGTTTGCATGTATGTGTATGTGCTGGACTTGTTTTGGCGTTGCGATCGTGAGTAGACGTTGAGCAGTCGGAGGAGTACCAGGAGCAGCAGGAGCACTTCGAGGAAGGCAAGTATAATATGAACACCACCTATCAATTTTAAATACATTTTCATACTGCATTTTAATACTGTATACCATAAGGACTTTCCTAGCCACTTTATATCCTTTATATATATACCTTGGGTGCATTTTGGTTAGTAGTGCTAGGTTCTGCGCTCTCACACATGGTCCTTTTTAATTAAATTATTAATTGTCTTATGCAACTTAATTCTGAGCGTTACCCTCTGTGCTATGTGCTTGAGTGGTTTACGTCTCCTTAAAATATGTTTTCTAGAAATTTGGTTTAGGGGGCTCGCACTGTGTTTTGTGCTAGCTACTCTCCATAAGGATCGTACGTCATTAGAGCAACAACCTGGGACAACAGCGCTACCACAAGACTGGAATGGGACGGTCTTGGCTTACTAATTAGGTCTTTTTGGTTCGGGAGTAACTTACCTGCGGGGCAAGGGTGGTAAGCTTCAATGGTCCCTGCTCCTCCGGCTTGGTCTGTGTTGTGTGCTTGTACCCCCGCGAGGTGGGCCCCATCATTGCTGATCCAGAACCCTTCGCGGTTACACCTTACCAACGAGATTCTTTGTAACGGCCTCGTAGTGTGCTTGCTAGCCATCTCACCTAAGGAAGTGTGATGAATAACTAGCATAGCCCACAACTTGTGGGTAAAGATGTGCAATCTCTGTAGAGTGTAAAACTAGTATACTAGCCGTGCTCACGGTCATGAGCGGCCCAGATCCTCCTTTTGATTAGTGGGGTTACCTCCTTTTGATAAGGGGGGTTCCCTTGGTTGTTTGGTTTTGTAACCGGGTTTATGGTAATTCATCAACTTGTAGTAATTAGCTCTAATAAAATTTTGCCAAGATTAAAAGCTAATACAGTTGAGTCAGCCAACCTTAGAGCCTCATAGTTTGTGTTATATTTGTTGAGTACAAGTTGTGTACTCACTCTTGCCTACTCTACTCCTTTCCTCTCGTTCTCTCTTGGGGATACCCTACTGCTGCTCAGTTCCTGGCAACGCGGAGGAGTTCACCCAGAGCTACCAAGAGTATGAGGACTTCTAGGCGGTCGTTTTCCAGTCGACGTCCCTGTGGCACCCAGCTTCAGAGAGTTTCATACTTGTTTTATCGTTTCCGCTTTGTATCAGACATTTTTGTCATTAATGTAATAAATAACATTCGTATTTCACTTTATTATATCTTTTTTTACGTGATATGTGCTGTGATATACAGTTCATTCTGTTGTATATACGTGTGACTTGATCCTGGCACGTATATGATTGCTTGGTTTATGTCCTTTTATAAACCAGGTGTTACAGAGTGGTATCAGAGTCATATCGACTGTAGAACGAAAGCCTAGATAGAACTGGTCGAGTTTTAGGTCTTCTTCTCTCTAGCCTTGTTTGCTGAGACTATTTCGCTATTATATCCCTTGAATTCTAAACTTCTTACTCGTCTTTCCCTTGATTTTTCTCTATAGAATTAGTTTCCGTAAATTTTGGCCCGAAGTAAGTCGACCGACCATCATAGGTGTAAGCTAAATATATGACCCTTTACAATAGCAAGATAGACCGTTTTGCGGTGTGTTGTGTTAGTCGGGATGTGTGTTAAACTCGGCTAAAGTGTAAAATTTGTATGCTTGTTATTATGCAAAATGTTTGATTTGGATCTTTGGTTGATTGCATAGCTTAGTAGTTAAATTTGTTTAATGAAAATAAGTTCCTAAGTTAAAGTTAATTAATTAATAAAATGAGTTAGATCGTTGGGGTTAAAACCATGCACTCTATCCTGTCTACTTTATCATGCCCAAGTTTTTCTTGCAGAAAGATATCATACCCGTCTGATATTATTTCTGCGATGTCTTTTGCTCATAAATCTTTTGTTGAAATCAGATGGTGACCACCAGGCGCACCGGTCCTGGCCAGTAGCAGGGGCAGAACGACCAAGGTGCTGACCAGCCTTTGCCGGTGCCACCTGCCCTGACGCCGGAGCAGTTCTTCCAGCTCCAGATGCAGATGATGGCCACCCTTAACAACACTGTTCAGGTCCTGCAGCAGGTCCATGCACAGCCGCCGCCTCCACCTCCACCACAGCAGCCCTGCGACCGGCGTGCGGAGTTTCTGAGGGGTCACCCGCCGACGTTCTCCCACATGGCTGACCCACTCCAGGCGGATGACTGGCTCCGTGCAGTGGAGCGCCAGCTGGACATCGCACAATGCGATGATCGGGAGCGTGTTCTGTACGCAGCAGGGCAGCTGCGAGGGGCAGCTCTTGACTGGTGGGAGTCCCACAGGGCTCAGGACCATGAGGCTCTCACCTGGACTCAGTTCCGGGAGCGGTTCCATAGCCACCACATCCCAGCAGGCGTGATGAAGACGAAGAAGAAGGAGTTCCTTGCGCTCAAGCAGGGGACTATGACGATCACGGAGTGCCGTGATCGCTTTTTGTAGTTGGCTTGCTACGCCCCTGCCGAGGTCGCGGATGACCGCGAGAAGCAGGAGCACTTCATGGAGGGCCTCGAGGACTACATCCAGTAAGCGCTGCTCAACCTTCGCTTTGATGACTTCAACCATCTGGTTGATAGCGCGCTCAACACGGAGCGTAAGCACCGGGAGATGGAGGACAAGAAGAGGAAGATCACTCCAGTTGCTTCCGGCAGCAACACCCACCCCCGCTTCTAGCCGCCACAGCAGTAGCAGCAGTACCGGCCACCCCAGGAGTACCAGCACCAGCCGCAGCAGTACCCGCCTCGACAGCAACAGCAGGCGGGGCAGGGCCAGAGGTTTCCAGCACCTCCGGCTCGTGCCGCTCCACTAGCTCCACCAGCACCTCAGGCTCCACGGCAGGCAGCTCCTCCTGCTGGACAGCAGGCTTCAGCACCCCCTCGCGTGTGCTATCACTGCGGCCAACCGGGGCACTACGCCAACTCTTGCCCCCGGAAGGCGCGGGCGGGATAGCAAGGGCGCCCAGCCCAGCCCAGGGCGCCACCGCCACTTCAAGGGAAGGTGAACCATGTTACGGCCGAGTCAGCGGCCAAGGCTCCAAACGTGGTTATTGGTACATTCATGGTCAACTCATATCCAGCTACAGTGCTTTTTGATACTGGTGCTACGCATTCCTTCATTACACAGTCTTTTGTCGAGCATCATGGTATTCGTACTAGCACATTAAAGAGGTGCATGTTAGTATCTTCACCTGGAGGACAATTGAGGTCTCATATCTTCTGCCCCAGAGTTAGTGTATCCATAAGGGGGGTAGTATTCAGTACAGATCTGATGGTGCTAGACACTATGGGCATCAATGTTATTCTGGGATGGAGACTCTTACTAAGTGGGGAGTCCGGATAGCTAGATTGTGCTCAGAGGACAGTCCTACTATCGGCTTCCAGTGGTCAGGAGGTTACTGTCAGTGCAGTGGAACCTTCTGGATTTCTTCATCAGATGGAGACTAGACCCACGGATGGTATTCGCGTGGTGTCTGAATTCCCGGACGTCTTTCCGGATGATTTGCTAGGTATGCCGCCTGAACGCGACATTGAGTTTTCTATTGATCTCTTGCCTGGCACAGCTCCCATAGTGAAGCAGCCCTACCATATGGCACCTATAGAGCATGAGGAAGTTAAGAAGACCATTGATGAGTTGCTAGCCAAGGGCTATATCCGTCACAGCTTCTCTCCTTGGGCTTTTTCGGTGTTGTTAGTGGAGAAGAAGGATGGTTCGAAGAGAATGTGCGTCGATTATCGGGATCTGAATGCAGTTACCATCAAGAACAAGCATCCACTGCCCCATATTGAGGATCTCTTTGATCAGCTTCAGGGTGCTTGTGTGTTCTTGAAGATTGATCTGCGTTCTAGTTATCATCAGCTGAGGATTCGTCCCAAGGATATTCCGAAGATGGCATTCACTTGCAAGTACGGGATGTATGAGTACACGGTCAAACCTTTCGGCTTGACTAATGCCCCAGATTTCTTCATGCATCTGATGAATAAGGTTTTCATGGATTATCTGGATCCCTTTGTGGTTATCTTTATTGATGATATCCTGATCTATTCCAAGTCAGAGGCAGAGCATGAAGTTCATCTGAAGCTCGTGTTGCAGAGACTGAGGGAGCATCAGCTGTATGCAAAGTTTAGTAAGTGCGAGTTCTGTATTGATGAGGTTCCTTTCCTCGGTCATATCATCTCCAAGGGAGGCATTGCAGTTGATCCGAGCAAGGTGAAGGATGTGCTCGAGTGGAAGACACCACAGTCGGTGAAGGAAATCCCGTCATTCTTGGGCTTAGCAGGATATTATCGGAGGTTCATTGAGAATTTCTCCAGGATCGCGAAGCCCTTGACTTCTTTGCTAGAGAAGAGTGTGGATTTCATATGGACTGATGAGCGTCAGATGGCATTCGATGAGTTGAAGAAGAGGTTGACTACGGCACCAGTCCTTACTCTGCCAGACCAAGGTAAGAGGTTCACATTGTATTGTGATGCTTCGAAGGATGGTCTCAGTTGTGTTCTGATGCAGGAGGGCAGAGTTATTGCTTATGCTTCACGGCAGTTACGCCGGCATGAGCTGAATTATTCCACTCATGATCTTGAGTTAGCCGCAGTTGTGTATGCTCTGAAGATTTGGAGGCATTACTTGTTTGGGCAGAAGTGTGATATCTACACTGATTACAAGAGCCTCAAGTATATTTTCACGCAGAATGAGCTGAATATGTGGTAGAGAAGATGGTTAGAGCTGGTCAAGGATTATGACCTGGAGATTCACTATCATCCGGCAAGGCCAATGTTGTGGTAGACGCTCTGAGCAGGAGGAGCTATGTCAATATGGCCGTGGATTTCCAGATGCCTCAGGAGTTATGCGAGGAGTTTGAGAAGTTGAGCTTGGGTTTCGTGCATCATACTTCGAGTGCATCATTCGAAGCCGAACCCACCCTTGAGGCAGAGATCAGACAGTATCAGAGTCAAGATGAGAAGCTTTAGGAGATCCGAGAGTTGCTCAAGAAAGGTAAGGCTCCTCATTTCAGAGAGGATAATCAGGGAACCTTGTGGTACAAGAACCGGATCTGTGTGCCAGATGGGAATGATCTCAGGAAGCTGATTCTGAGTGAGGCCCATGATACAGCTTACTCTATTCATCCGGGCAGTACTAAGATGTACTATGACCTCAAGGAGCATTTTTGGTGGTCCGGGATGAAGCGTTCAGTCGCCGAGTATGTGGCCATCTGCGACACCTGTCAGCGTGTGAAGGCAGAGCATCAGAGGCCAGCCGGTTTGTTGCAGCCATTGAAGATTCCCGAGTGGAAATGGGAGGAGATCACGATGGATTTCATAGTCGGATTGCCTCGTACTCAGCATGGGTACAACTCTATTTGGGTAGTAGTGGATCGCCTAACGAAGGTCGCTCACTTCATTCCAGTGAACACTACTTACTCCGGTGCTCGACTTGCAGAGTTGTATATCTCTCGGATAGTATGTCTGCATGGTGTTCCGAAGAAGATTATTTCTGACCGAGGATCACAGTTCTGGGAGCAGCTCCATGATTCGTTGGATACGAAGCTGCGTTTCAGTACCGCTTATCGTCCTCAGACAAATGGGCAGACAGAGAGAACCAACCAAGTGTTGGAGGATATGCTGAGAGCTTGTGCTATTCAGTATGATACCAGTTGGGATAAGTGCCTGCCGTATGCTGAGTTTTCATATAACAACAGCTACCAGGCCAGTCTGAAGAAATCCCCCTTCGAGGCCCTGTATGGTCGGAAGAGCAGGACTCCTCTGTATTGGGATCAGATTGGAGAAAAGCAGGTGTTCGGACATGAGATTATTGAGGATGCAGAGCAACTGGTACAGGTAGTGCGGGAAAATTTGAGGATTGCACAGTCTCGGCAGAAAAGCTATGCAGACGGTCGCCGAAGGGATTTAACATTCAAGGTGAACGATTATGTGTACTTGAAGGTGTCACCAATGCGGGGGATCCGCAGGTTTAATATAAAAGGGAAATTAGCACCAAGGTACATTGGTCCATTCAGGGTGCTGGAGAAGAAAGGCGAGGTTGCTTATCGCCTAGAGTTGCCCACTGATCTCTCAAGAATACATGATGTGTTCCATGTGTCTCAGCTGAAGAAGTGCTTGCGAGTGCCAGAAGAGCAGGCACCACTGGATGGGTTAGATGTGCAGGCAGATCTGACCTATACTGAGCATCCAGTGAAGATTCTGGAGACATCAGAGAGAGTTACCCAAAACAAGCACATCAAGATGTGCCGGGTCCAGTGGAATCATTACAGTGAAGCTGAGGCTACATGGGAGCAAGAAGATGAGCTGAGGAAGACATATCCAGATCGCTTTGCTAGCCAGCCCAGCTGAATCTCGAGGACGAGATTCCTTTAAGGGGGTAGGTTTGTAACACCCTAATTTAAATTTCAGTATTTAATAATAAATTTAATTGGCTTTATTTAAGTTTCTAGAATTTATTTTGCTTAGCCTTGCATTTAAACTTAATTTCTTTCACAAGTAATTAAAATTTTCCTAGGTTTAAACTTGTTTGTGCATTCATGCTGGTGCATAGTTTTATTTGGTTGAGTGCATAGGGTTTGAATTCAAATAGTTTGAGTGGAGTTGAAAAAAGAATAGAAATAGAAAAGAAGAAAGAAAGCGGAAATCAGCTTTCAGCCCAACTCCAGTAGGCAGCCCAGCAAACCCCTCTGCGCGGCTCAATCCAGTCGGCCCGCTCCCTTCCTCCGCGTGGCCCGCCATCGCCCCTCAGCCCAACCCGGCCTCGGTGTGACACCCTAGGTGTTTAAGAAGTAAAAATAATTAATATGGAATCAAATCCCTAATTTATTTTGCTAATGTGAGGGCAATTCTTTAAGGAAAATAAGAATAAGGGAATTTAATTTAAATTCAAATTATGGAATTAAATCAGAAATATAAAAGGAAGAAGGTTTAAATCCTTTCTCATGTCACAAACAATGCACAAAAATAATTTAAACTGAAAATTTGTACCTTAAGTGACATGTGCTCATATGTAGGTGGGTCTTTTCATTTCAGCCCAATAACCCTAAGAAATCAAGCCTTTTTGAGCAAATTTGAACTTTTAAATTTAGTTTGCAAACTATAGCTCAAATGAAAAAGTACATGAAACTAAAGTTGTAGATCTTGAAAAACTGAACAAATTTGGTATTCAAAAGTTTTTCATTTGAGTCCAGTAAGAGGGAGTAAATTTTAGTTTTCAGTTCAATCCCTGGAATTTTAGAAATCACAAAACAGCCCTCAACTTTCATCTCTCACCTCCCCCTCTCTCTGCTCGCACTCGCGCGCGCGGCGCCATACGCCGCCGGCGTCTGGGCCCGGCCAAACCGCCCCAGACTCGTTGATCCCGCCCCCGGTTTCGCCCCCTGTCCACCCCAGCTGGCCCCGCGAGCACTTGACACGCGCCCTGGACCGCTTCACCGCGCGACACGCCGCCCGCTTGCTCTGCAGCACCGCTCGCCGTGGCGCCACCTCGCCGTCGAGCTCGCGCGGGCCAAATCACCCTCGCTTGGATGCTCATTGCTTCACCACTAAGCGTCCTGCACTATAAATAGAGCCCCAGGGCTGCAGCATCGCGCGCGAGCCCGATTTCCCCCTCTCCGCCCCGCCATTCGTGCCACGGCGAACTTATTTATGGCGGGGCGGAGAGGGGGGAATCGGGCTCGTGCGCGATGCTGCAGCCCTGGGGCTCTATTTATAGTGCAGGACGCTTAGTGGCGAAGCAATGAGTATCCGGGGGAGGGTGATTTGGCCCGCGCGCGCTCGACGGTGAGGTGGCGCCACGGCGAGCGGCGCTGCAGAGCAAGCGGGCGGCGTGTCGCGCGGTGAAGCGGTCCAGGGCGCGTGTCAAGTGCTCGCAGGGCCAGCTGGGGTGGAGAGGGGGGTGAAACCGGGGGCGGGATCGACGAGTCCGGGGTGGTTTGGCCGGGCCCAGACACCTGCGGCGTACTGCGCCACGCGCGTGAGTGCGAGCAGAGAGAGGGGGAGGTGGGAGATGAAGCTGAGGGCTGTTTTGTGATTTCTGAAATTCCAGAGACTGAACTGAAAACTAAAATTTACTCCCTCTTACTGGACTCAAATGAAAAACTTTTGAATACAAAATTTGTTCAGTTTTTCAAGATCTACAACTTTGGTTTCATGCACTTTTTCATTTGAGTTATAGTTTGCAAACTAAATTTAAAAGTTCAAATTTGCTCAAAAAGGCTTGATTTCTTAGGGTTATTGGGCTGAAATGAAAAGGCCCACCTACATATGAGCACATGTCACTTAAGGTACAAATTTTCAGTCTAAATTATTTTTGTGCATTGTTAGGGCTGTTTGGATAATACAGTATATGTCTCCTAATGAAATTATTTTCCATGCATGTGCTTTGATGGTGCTGGGCTGGTTTGAACAAGGCAGAGGTCGAGATCTAGATCAGGGAGGGGGGCCAAGAATTGAGTACCATCCACCTGGTGACAATGAGAGCTGCGGATTGGTAAAACATGTATATATAGGACAGGTTGCTAGTAGATGGGAGAAGGCATTTGTGCCTGCACTTGGGTTCTAAACTTTTAGCTTGATGTTTGCTATCTGAACTTGTAATAATGGCTCACTTGTGTGACAAACGTCCAGCAGTTTGAAACAGCTGTTGTGAAAACTGTACTCGAGGAACTTCCAGCAGTTTGAAACCGCTGTGGGAAATATAGTAGCGCAGCTGTTTCAAAGTGCTTAGTTGTCAGGAACGTACAGCAGTTGTAACTGCTTTACCAGAGTTGTATATTTCCGGCTAGAACATTGAATATTTACACCGTGTGCCGACCGCCTACCTATTTTGCTCTGGGACCCCGGCCTAATATAGCTACGATGTCCTTGTGCCGGAAATCCTTTTTTTCCACATGCATGCATCAGCGCAACCAATCATGCAGAACGTACCCAGCAAATTACTGATAAAGGCTGCTAAGAAAAGTTCTTTACAACTTAACACAGCCACTACTTCAGCTAACACTATTAGAATGTTCTTTACAACTTAACACTATTAGCCACTACTTCAGCTAATGCAGGGGCTGAATCGACCAAGGCTTCCAAATTTTCAGTCCCTTGAGGAACTCCAGTTGCAGCAACAGGAAAATTACATAGCCAAACTTACATTCTTAAGAACCACTGCTGACCAAAATATCTACATCAGTTCACCACTGCTTGGCTATCCATTGCTGACCAAAACAACTACATCAGTTCATAAGATTTGCTACTGCCGACCACAGCCCCATGTTGAAACAAGCACGTGAGCAAACACAAGATTACAGCAAACACTACAGCTGAAATCATTGTTGACCTACAGAACTTACGTTTATTCTTAACAGCATCACTAGTGATCTTCTCTAGCTGCATTCTCAGTCTGGCGATCTCAGCTTCCTGCACAACCACACGTTCCTTCGATTCATCAAGTCTGTCTCTCAGATCGTTGTTGGCCTCTCTCAAAGCATAAATCTTATCCCGCACTTGTAACATCAGTTTTTTATCAAAGTCCGAAAGGGGGGGACTCACCCATTGGAAAAGATTACACCCTTCCGATCCCTTCAAACACAAAATGTGGAATTAAAACCAAACTAACATGTGGAATAACAGCACAAAAAATGTGGAATCAAAACAAACCTTTTGGCAACGAAGGAATCCTCAGCCTGGGTTAGAATCGGTCCACGAGGTCAGCTCCAACATAACACCTGAGCACTTGCAACAAACAGGATTATCTGCATCCATCCATTTCCGGTACGACACCGGAGGCTTACGAGGTGATTTTAAAGAGCCAGAGACAGATGAAGTCATGGAGAGCCTCTGCCTAATCCAAAAACCACAAAAATAACATAAGAAACATAATTATCAGCTTGATTGATGACACACTAGCATCTAAACCCAAATCTGATTAAGGACAGGTTCCCAAATCAAAAGCACAACAACAGCTAAATATTCTCACCACATGAAAGCAGCAGGACAAAGGGGCTGTTTGGTTGATGGCCACAAGTTGCCACGCCTAAAGTGAGGCAGCAGCCACACTTGTGGCCAGCCATATTTTGTGGAAAGTTTGACATGTTTGGTTCATGACTAAGCTGGGGCAAGATCAGTGTGGCTACTGTTTGGTTTATTGCCACAAAAGTATAGCAAAAAAAATTGTGACAAGTGTTGGGCTGCAGCAAAATTTACCAATAAAATAGGTATCAGCTAGATTTGATAAGATTTCTGATTAATCTCATTGAAGGGCGGGCCTGGTGCAGCGGTAGAGCCTACCGTCTGTAACCGGAAGGTCCCGGGTTCGAGCCCCAGCCTCTGCACATTTGTGTGGGTAAGGCTTGGGGCTTAAAAACAACCCTTCCCCAGACCCCGCACAGTGCGGGAAGCCTACGGCACTGGGTACGCCCTTTCTGATTAATCTCATTGGTTCCAAATAAAAATTTCATCATAGACAAATACTATGGCCAAGTACATCAGTTGTTTCTGGCACACTCACTACCGCCCAGCCAAATGTTCACATTCTAGCCACCATCCATGACTCCACTCAACCAAGATAAGCACACCGCCATCTAGAAGGTCCTGAGCACAGCCCAAAATACCCAAAATACGTTCACAAAACAGGCACCTTATGACGTCACCTGTTGATGCCTTCGTTGTCCAAAACACTGTCAGCACAAATTAAAAAGTAAGATGGAATGAAGCAACTCCTTTTCAATATCTGAAGGCAATAGCACCATACAAATATGTAGCAGCTACTAGCACTACACTAGGAGAAAATAGTGAATGCCAGATTTTACTGTGATGCAACATGCATGTATTCACCGAGTGCATCAACAGGTCACTATATAATAGAAACACCGGTGCATGTAAATTAACTAAAACCCTGAGAATGGCATCAAGGAACAAATAAAGAACCGTGTATAAAAGCAATGTTTTTACTGAAGGATAGGGAGCATCATTCATCCCTTTTTGCTATGTGATATGCACCTACATCCTGATACATATAATGAGTAGAAAGTAGCTGTGCGTATATAGTTGCATTGAGTAAATAGAATTTATCCCCCAGACGTGATTCTTCAAAGTTTTCTAATATTAGTACAATATATGGGAATAGACATACATTTTCATGCCATCACTTGTTCATCAATTTTAATAAGTTCTCATTTCTGATTTAGATCTCGAAATGGATTACGGTGTTGTCTGAGGGCAAGATGTTATATGCATTTCGAACGTTATTATTTCCTTTGACCCATCTACAACCATTTTGCAGGAAAAATAAAATAAAAAACATATGCTTGGCCCTAGAACTGTTGGATATATGAACTAGTTCTACTGGAAGTCAATAATAATGTGAAGTCATTCCAAATATTGTTATTGGACACCATTAGTAGCAGTGAACCATGTGAATAGCTTCACTAACAGGAAACCATGGGAATAGCATCATTAGCATTAAACCATGTTAGTACCATGTCCTTAAATAGAAATTGGCCACGGCAAAAACACAAAATTGTTATTGGACTGGTAGAAAATTGTTTTGCAGACAATTAACTGACTTGCTGTAGCACAAAGCACCAGTCACATGTAGTTGGAAAAAATAAATTTTCTTAAACATTCTGGCCACCATGCGGCGAGCCCAAAGCAGAGATGACAAGAACCCTCAATAGATTCGTTTTGTTAATCTGATTAGGTGCAGTTTACAGGCTGATGTGAGGTTATGAGTAATTGAACAAGCTTGCAATTTTGAACCCCCCATAGTTTAGGGTTTTGGTTCCCTAGGAAAATTGGAAAAAGGTGCCTGGATGGTGAAAACAAGTCCCCTGGATTCGAACTCGCAGGCAGCACTTCTCTTGACGTCCAGCAGAGGGCTCAAGGTGGCAGCTCGTCCCGGCGTGGACAGGACCAGTGGCGTCGAGGAGGGGTAGGTGGTGGAGCCAGCGGCGTCGGTGCGGTGGAAGGCGTCGGAGCCGGCGGCACAGAGGTGGGGGAAGGCGTTGGATCCGGCGTCGTTGATGCGGGGGAAGGCGGAACTGCGGGCGACGGGGAGGAGGCGCTGCGGCAGCGGAGATGATGAGGCTCGAACGGCGCGTAGCCGAGGGAGGGGGGAGCCGCCGCCGCAGTCAGTCTTCATCGGGAAGATGAGCGATTTCTTTTTTTTTTTGAAACATGAAGATGAGCGATTAGGCGAGAGGATGAGGGACGCGATGGACTCCTCTCTTGTCTTTCTTTCAGATGGGCCTTGGGCCAAAAGCCCAGAACCGCCCGGTTCCACAGAGCATTTACCACTTCTAGAAATAAATTCGTCTCTCCCACCCATCACCCCACCCATCACCCCTACGAGGCTACCAGTCGCCATCCCCGAGGCCGTTCCTCTTAAGTCACTGACCACAGCCGCCGGCGAAGGAAGAATAGCTGACCACAGACGCCCCGGATTGAAGGCTCCCCCCCACCCCCCCGAATTGAAGGCTCTCTCCCGGCCTCCCCCAAGAAATGGAGGACATCTGCGCTTCAGCTGGTTCGTCCTCTTACTAGCACGGCGATAGACAATCTTCTTGCTGGTCCAGCCGACGCATCGCCGGCAAATCTTCTTGCCGGTCCAGCCGACGCATCGCCGGCAAATCTTCTTGCCGGTCCAGCCGACGCATCTTTGCTGGACCATATCCTCGCTGGACCGGTGCCCGGCTCAGATCTTCGCGGTCTTTACCGGGTCGATTGTCAGGTAACTACAATCCATAGCAACTATTTTGCGGCTAATTTCATTTCTGAACATATCTAGCCAGTCAATACGTAGATAGTTGCAATATTTTGCGGCTAGAATCTGTAGCAAACTAGAAACCTAAGCCATTCTTTGAGCCTCCACCCAGAGCTCACCGACAGTTTTTTATCCATACAGTTAGTTCGCTTCAAAATGAGTTTTCATTCCTTAGGAGTTAGGTCACATTCATAAAACTCGTGAGCAGGTCATATTGTTGTTTCCATAAGGTTAACATTGGTATACCTAACGATACATTGTCATATTATTATTTCTGTAAGATTAACATTGGTATACCTAATGATACAATGTTGTTTCCCTTTTTGATGTGGATCATTTAGAGATCATGGCACCGTTAAAATGGCCTAGACCCGTGTTGGACTATTTTGTGAATGAGTGTTCCAAGATGGTTGAGGATGGTAAATCGCCAGCGAATAAAGACTGTTTTTTTAAGACACTTGAACGCTCCATGTCCAGGCAATCGTTTGGTATTACACTCTGTAAAGAGGATCTGATTGAACAGTTTAGACGAGTAAGAACTTTATGGAATACGATTCCATGAGTTTGTGTGGAGTAATGAACTAATGAAGGTATGTACTTCACCTGAACATGTCACTCGCCGTGTTTGGTAATGTGTCAAATCAAATTTACACAAAAAGACGAACGCCCGCATGGAGTACTAAATGAAGTCTATTTGCAAAAAAATTTTAGGGACGGATGTAACTTTTTGAGACGAATCTAGTGACGATAATTAATTGATGATTTGCTACAGTGATGCTACATGTCACTCGCCGTGTTCAAGTGTTATTAAAGATGCCGGTAATCATATTCATAGCTTTTGTGTTAACCGCATCTCATTTTAGGGTAAAATATATGTAGGATTTTAATTTTTGTTAAATAAAGTAGTGACTGTCAGACAAATAAATATTTAGTTTATGTGTGTGTTCTGTATGGCTGAGAAGTATGAAGAATTCAGCATGCTTTAATTAAGATTCCTCAACTTCTATTATTTTGTGGCCTGCCATGTATGAGTGTCATTTCTATATTATTAATTCGGTTGATGCATTGAGATTAGCTTACTGCTAAATTTTTGATTTTGATGAATCTATTTGAAGCGTAGAACCTCTACAATTTGGTACTTTGCATGACCTTCTTTCCTAATTTTATGTTCTTTGCTTAATATTAGCCATGTGGTTTCGTTCGGTACATATTCTCCTGCTAGAATTACTTCATAGCAGATCAACACATTACTTCTAGACGTACCTCATTGCTATTACTTCATTCTGGCAGCAGTGGCTGCTGCTTTTCTAGCATGTGTCCCTACTCCCTAGGCATAAAATTACCCTTGTCCAGTTAATATTATCAGATTTTCCTACTAGAATTTTATTCTCGCCAATAATTGAATGTTCTAATTTCTGCAGCTGCGGTTGACTGACTCTTGGCTGCTGCTAGCTGCTGTCTCTCTGCCTGCATGGTTAGTGCCTTAGTGGTCAACTGGTCATGAACTGAAGATGGAAATTCAAAGATCAAAGTGTTCTGGTTCTGTTTCTGCCTGGTGCCTGTTATTGGTGGTCTGCTTTAACGCTTGCTTTATCTGTTCTTGGTGGTCTGTTGGGACTTGTCAGCCACTATGTTTCATGTTTGGTTCTGCTTTAACGCTTGCTTTCATCTGTTCTGTGTGATGTGGTTATTTTATTTGAATCTGTACTGTGCAATTTTTTTTATTGGACGGCTGCTGCCACTCGGCCGGAGTTCCTAACGCCGGTGAGCTCACTCAGAAACTCACGCTACGCTGTGGTTTTGGTGCTGCTATAAGCGGCAACTTTTCCGTTCTGTGTATTGCTGAAAATAAAGGAAACGAGGTGAAGTCCCCCGGGTGCGCGGGAGAGTGGCGAGTGCGGTGGTGGTGGTCTCGTGGCGCGGGGTGGTCGGACGGTGGCGGCGGAGCTCGAGCTTTTGAGCTCAGCCCGTCAATGGCGGCTCGGAGCGGCGGGGACGAGGGAGTGGTTTTGGGCGTAGGGGAGAGCGAGTGGAGGAGAGGAACTGAGGGAGGAGAGGACTCTCCACTTAATGCCGTGGTCGGAGGGCATGATCCGCGTCTACGACGCGTTGGCTGTACGTTGGCGGCCACGCGGCGCTGACGGCCGGGCCCCACCTGCTAGTAAACATGCTTGTGGGCAAAATTGTCTTTCCACCGCGCCGTCTGCGCCTACTCTCTGGGAGCTACGCCACCGCCTATCACACGTTGCATCAAAAAAACGCATCTATAGCGCGCTGGTGGCGATGGCAGAGCCGGCTCCTTCCTCTCCTTCATGGAAGGAGCCTCTCCCGACGGCCTCTTCACCCAACTCCAAACACTAACCATTTGGTTTTTGACTTATAAGTAACAAAACCTGAAATGGTTTTTGACTTATAGATAGCAAAACCTCCGTCGCATGCGTTTAGAACCCACCAAAAGAGGTTCACCGCGGATCTAGAGGCCATTTTGGAGAAAAGGTTACAAACACCAAACGACGTGGTGCTTGACTTATTGAGTTCAAACACCAACTGAAGTGGTTTTTGACTTGTAGAGTTCAAACGTCAACCGAAATGGTTTTTGACTTATACCCTGGTTGGGCTTGCAATAAATTCATCTTCATCCCGTCGTCTTCCTCCCAACCTACCCCTAGCCTGTCTAATCGCCATTCATATCCCTCAGTGGGAGGTCGCGGTGTCCGATGTGATGACAAAAGGCACATCTATGGCGATGGTCGCGGTGGCATTGAGTTCCGCTGCATATCCCGCTCCTCTCTCTCCTCCCTCTCCTGGCAATTTCATAGTCGACGAACCCGTCAATGCGCGTGCAGTTCAGGTTTCATTCAGGTCGCGGATAGAGGTTTCGAGGCCGCTCTCAGCTTCCGAGCCGGGCTACAGGTACCGCTGCTGATCCCGCTCCTCCCTCTCCTGATTGCTGGCGATTTCACCAACCAGCCACTGTATGCGCAGTTCAGTGTCCACCGAGCAATCGTGTGCGGATGGAAGGCCGCTCTCAGCTCGAAGCCCCAGTCGATTTCAGGTTTGTCTTAGTTGACTTGAGGTGTTCCAAAGTTATTATTTCCGACTTGATCCAAAGTTATTCTTTCCAGTTGACTTGATTCATGGCGGTACTAAATCAAATATTCAGCCATAGGCTAGCCACAAGATCTTTCCGAGATAGCAGAGCAGGGTAGCAAACTTTTCATCACCATTGCCCGATGTCTCATACAACCCAAGATGTCTCATACAAACCAACAAGTTGATTGCATACAAATTCCCCAATGATTTATTGACTTATTCTTTCAGTTGAACACCCAGTCGGAAAGAAGCTCACCTGCAAGGTTTAAGGTTTACCCCCAGTCCCTATGGTGAAGTGTTCGTGTGCGTTGTCTCTTTTTTATCGTGTCTTCAGCGTCTTCTTTCGTGTGTCTCGCGTGTGTTTCTTCTTCTCCTCCCCCCTTTTGCGTTGGCCCCTCATCCCCTTTTTTAGTCACAAGGGGAGTAACGGGGAGGGGTAAAAGAGGTATTATAATTTGTGACACAGTGTCGATGCATCACCCTTTGCCCTGTTCGTACGTGAGGAATAGGCTCCTACTATTTCTGGGCAGGCGTTGACGGAGTGGGAGGTGCCCTTGATCAGGATAGGTGGCCTCCGAGTAGTTGGCGCAGGTGGCTTCTCGGGTACTCTTCCGAGTAGTTCGAGAGGTGGTCGACCTGTTCCGCACTCCTTTTGTTGGTGGCTGACGTGGGCGGGGTAGATATATGTCTTTCCCGAGTGCTGTAATGCTCATGTTGGGACAAGACGGCTGCCGCTGTGGCTGCTGTGGCGAAGGATGGGCGCCCATTCCGTTCTGACGAGCAGGGCGCCACGTCGGTACGGCCCGGGATAGGCAAAAGCTCAGTGACGGTTCCGAGAAGACCGGTCAAGCAATGCGGCGCCGAGGAGACCGGTCAAGCTTCTGCATGAGGAGAGGACTAGTCAGAGGCGGAAACTTGTTGCGAATCAACAAGTAGTCGGGGACGAAGAACTAGTCATGCTAATCCGCAGACTAGTCGGAGACGGAGGGCTTGTCGTGCGAATGGCCAAGTCTCTAGACAGGGCGATGACCCTCGTCGCCGTGGGTCCCGCTCGTTGCGGGGCCTCCCTGGCCACGTGTCGAGGATCTAGGGCTGATTTGGCCAACCCTAGTCTAGTCTGGACCCTCGTCAGCGGCCGTCCGCGTCCGGCGAGGCGACGAGGTGTGTTCATTGTTCTTCGTCTCCGTCTGTTCGCCATTAGTTAATCTTGCCGTCAAATCCTTGATCGTGCAACATCTCGTTCTCCGACTCAGACTGATTGGTCCTGCTCCTGCACGACGGCGACTGACGTGATTGATTCTTGTCTATTGGCTGTGTTTAGATGAGATGAAAAGAGGGAGAAAAAGTCACATCAGGAACTATAGCACACTGTAGCACTTTTCGTTTGTTTGTGGTAAATATTGTCCTACCATGACCTAACTAGGCTCAAAAGATTCGTCTCGCAACCTACATCAAAACTATGCAATTAATTTTTTTATTTAACTACATTTAGTACTCCATGCATGGGTTATTTGCTATATTTAATGTTTCGATGTGATAGGAGATGTGATGGATGTGATGGAAAGTTTGGAAATTTGGTGGGAACTAAACACACCCATTGTCTTCTTGATTGTTGGCACCGCTGCCCCACACGGTAAGTGATTTACTGCTTGATGTGATTGCAGTTCAGTGTACAGAGTAGTAGAATTTAATTTCTAATCCAACATTTAATTGTAGTTCGAGAATTTAATTTCTAATCCAATATTTATTTTGAACATGTTAGATGTTGTCAAATAAACATTTGTCTGGTGCTCAGAAAAGGAAAAAAAAGAAAATCAATTCAAAGAATCTCAAAAGGGCGCTTCTTTGAGGTACTGTTACTTTTTTCATGAACTAAATATATGCTGCAAGTTATGTCTTATTAGTATTGCTATATATACTTTAACCGTCATATTAAAGTATTAGATTGCCGAGCTTTTAGTGACTTAGTGTCTTGCCGGCCCAAGGGCCCTTGAAATTTGTGAGACGGCACTGCAGAGGAATCGATGGCTGCTGCGCTCCAGGCCGTCGGCGGCCTTCCCGACCTGGCGGTTTTTTTATTTTTATATTTTTTATTTCCATTTTTTACAAAAATATATTTTCGATTTGGAAATTTACATAAATATACCCCGGCCGCCCCGCTGCCGGGCGGCCGGGACCTGGCCGTCCGGCAGCCGGGCGGCAAGGGCTTATCCGCAAAAAAAGATGAAAAAAATTGCAGACAGGTCCCTGGGGGCCGGTCGCCCGTCAGCGGGGCGGACGGCCCCCCTGGCCGCCCGGCAGGTGGGCGCCCGGCTCTCCCACCCCTCATTTGCATCTCTACAATTCCAGAAACCAAGAAAAAAGAGAGAGGGAGGGAGCGAGGCGAAACCCTGCCGGATTTTCGAGCCGGCGACTGCAGGTAACCAAAATTCTTCTACGCTTTACAAATAGCATGATTGTGTGTCCAGATATGTCGAGCAATTAATTTTGTTGCAATTATTTTTGTTGAAACAGTAGATTAGCAATTAATTTAATATCATGATTCTGTGTCCAGATATGTTGAGCAAGCTTCGTTTTCAAGTTCATTATGGTGACGGATATATTTCTCATGATGCATATGGAGTAGATCTATCAGCTTTTGAACGAAGAGAGTGCGGAATAGATAAACCCTTAGAGAGGAGTTTTGGTTCCATACGCAAATGGCTTCACGAGATATTCAATGTGAATCCAAAGACTCATTTCCTAACCATTCAGACTATGACAAATTGGGGAACTGAAGGGGATTTCTGGGAGTTGATGCTTATAGCAAACACTGAAGAATGACGGACTTACATGCAAGCAGCTCTTGACCGCGGGTGGCCTCTTGCAATGCTAATTCAGATTCACCAGAAGGCAGCCCATTTCGGTGAGGGATCAACAAGTACATCATCTCATATGAACCAAGCAGTGGAACAAGAAAATGAAGATCAGAACATGCATGTCACAGAACCTGAGCCGCAAGGTATAACTGATCAGGTAGGAGAAAAAGAAGATCAGAGCGTGCATGTCATTCAACCTGAGCCGCAAGGTTTAGCTGATGAGGGTGAGCGGATACCTGGAATTGTGGAAGCTGTACAGAATGAAGACCAAGAGGCTCGAATGATGGAAGAATATGGGGACTCATCAAACGATGAGGACTACCCGTTGCTAGGTGAATGGAGAGGCAAGGTTTGGAAATCCAGTGATACAGGATATTAGGAGTAATGAGTACGAATACAGAGAGAATGAGGTTGTGCAGGGGGCAAAGTATTCTAGCATTGAAGCTGCGAAAGATGCTGTGAAGCTTTGGGCTATATCGTTGAGGAAGGAATTCAGAGTTGTGAAGTCTAGCAGCAAAGAATATGAGGTGAAGTGTGTCAATGGTGATTGTACATGGCGAGTACATGCCTACAAGGGCAAGTACAAGACACACTGAGAGTGTTCAATTGTTACACCACATACATGTAGATTAACTGCTGTTGCTCAAACTCACCGTAATATCACATCCACTTTCGTTGCCAAGAAGATGTATGGGGTGATTCTGGACAAAATTGATTATGAGCCAAAATTGATAATTAGGGACATCGACGACCGTTTTCAATACAAAATCAGCTATACAAAGGCTTGGCGGGCAAAACAAAAGATGTTTGAGATGAGATTTGGCACATATGAGGCATCATATGATAACTTGCCTCACATGCTGTCAGCAATTGTGCAGAGAAATCCTGGAAGCGCGGCTGATACCTACATTGTACCGAGTTTAGATGGGGGACCTGGGTTTCTGCTTCGTGCTTTCTTCTGCCTTGGTGCATGTGTGAGGGCATTTATATATTGTCTTTCTGTTCTATGTATTGACGGCACATTCTTGACAGGAAGATATAAGGGGACAATACTGACAGCGATTGGAGTTGATTGCAACAAGCAGGTGGTTCCCATCGCCTTTGCTTTTGTTGAGAATGAGAACACAGAGAGCTGGTATTGGTTCCTTGAACGTGTGAAGATTCACATTGTTGCTGGAAGGCCTGATGTTTGCCTCATCAGTGACAGACATGCTGGTCTTCTAGTAGCAATAAGGCAACTACATGAAGGAAGTCGAGGACAGCCTCCTCTATGGCCAGATGTTGTGAGTAGGTGGTGCATAAGGCATATGGGTGCAAACTTTTATGAGCGCTTCAAAAATAAGGAACTTATGAATTTGTTCAAGAGATTGTGCACTCATAATCAGCAGCGGAAGTTTGATGCATTATGGCAGGTGCTAGATAACATGTGCGCCGAGTTGCTAAAGGAACAGGCCTCAACCTCCAGATAGAGACGTTCCGGCGGCGGACCTTTCACACAGTGGATTAAGGATGCACCTAAGGAGAAGTGGTCAATTCTATACGACACTGGTGGTCGTCGATATGGGATCGAGACAACCAACCACGTAGAGTGTTACAATATGGTAATGCATCATGTTCGTGGATTTCCTCTTGTTGGCATAGTTGAATTCATCATATACGGATGCACAAGGTACTTCAGAGAGCGGTACCAGGCAGCCGCTGTCTTACTTAATGATCCAGGTGTGATTTTTTGTAATAGGGTCACTAACTACATGAAAGAAAAGATTGAAAAGGCTCAATATCACAGAGTGGTCTCCATGGGCACAAAGGATCAAAGGTTTGAGGTTTTATGCAAGGACAGGACAGGGCAGGGTGTCCGCAGACAAATGGTCGTTCAGGATTGCTTGATAACGCCGGAAGGCAAGGTTTTTTGCAGATGCAAGAAGCCACAGCTTCTTCACTTACCATTTTCCCATGTCATTGCGGCATGTTCAGAATCTTGGTTGGATCCTGGGGTTTTTGTTTCACAATATTACAGAAAAGAAACCGTTGTGCACACTTGGGGCCATGAGATATATGGCATAGGCAGTCTGGGATCATTCACTACACCAAATATCTCTCCAATGTACATTCCCAATCTAGATGCTAGGAGAGGGGTAGGTCGACGGCAGACACTTCGTATCCGCAACGGAATGGATGAGTCTGAGGTAGGAAAGAAGAAAAAAAATGCAACATGTGTGGAGCAGATGGTCACACTTACAAGAAGTGCCCTAGAATGCAAGAAGATAATGTTGGTGCTGAGGTTGGACCTTCTGGGAATCCCACCGATGGATTGCCTCCGGATTTTGGAGCCCGCCACGTCTAGATTTCGTTATGTGTGCATATGTATTTGAACCAGATGTATGGATATGTATTCCGACCTGTATGTGATAATTACATTTCGTTATGTATGGATATGTATTTGCACCAGATTGTAGCATGTAATATTATGAAGGTATTTATGTAGTAATATTTCTTGGTTGTAGTTCTAAATGTGTAGGTTGGTTCAATTATATTTTCTGATGTTTCTATCAATATTTTCAAAGCTTTATTTTAATTGTTCTGTGTTTTGCTTGATGGTCTGTTACTGGTTGACCAGATGGGATTGCAGAAAAGAAAATCAAGATAAGAGCATCCGTAAAGGAGAAAGACATCATCATATGAAGGCAAGTTCCTTCGGTAGCAAAAGGAAAAGTTTCTGTAATTAATATTCCTTAGAGTTGTTCTGTACTTTTCAACTCTCCTTGAAGAATTATGAAAAAAAAAAAATCAAAGACTCCGCTTGTACAAGATGACAAGTGTTCATGCATTTAATAGAGTTTCCACTGTAGCTCCCTGATTATATATATGATGGCTGGAAGAACAATCCAAGAACACAGAAGAGAGTGGTAACTCAAAATTCATATCTCACTGGAAAAACTGGAAAGTGTACTAAAAATAGAAGGGTAGTTACGAATCATAAATTTTCGGTTTGCAATACAGTTTTGTAAATAAATGCTACGATTACAAAGCAGAGGCCTAAGTCGTTCGTACTACTAGATACTTGAACAATGAAAAGCATGGCATGTGCAACACGATAACCTCGTGTTGTGAGTAAACCTAACATGCCTTAGGAAATATAAAATGCCGGGATTACATGGTGGTGCTTTACTGAGTGCACCGGGGATATTTTCCCTTCCTAATAGCTTCAGACCATGTTTCCTTAGCACGGCGGGCCCTCTCTCGCTTCCTCTCCCTATCAGCTTCACGTTCCTCTGCCTTCTGACGTTCCACTTCTGTAATCCTCTTCTGAATCTCTTCCTGGTTTTTCTTGTGCTTCTCCTCCATCTGTTCTTCATGCAGCATTCGTTGCCACCTTTGTACAGCCCACCTTGCTTGACGCTCCACGTGGTCCTTATCCTGCTGAGATTGCTCGGTGTCTAACCACTGCACGAAATCACATAGAGGCGGTGGAGTCTTTCCCCCAAATCATGTTAGAAGTCATTACTAGATCTGAAAGTGACAAACTCTGATAGTGTTTTGTAGTACCTTTGCTTGGTCCTTGCCATAATGCTTGGGCGGGTCGTACTCGTAATTCTCGCACATGAAGAATCTCTTGCCAAAGTCGTCCCCCAAAACCCTTGATTTCATTAGTTTGCACAAGGATTCGCAAAAACACATAGGCACCTGGACTCCTTGAGGGACTGTTTCCGTCACCTTATTCCATGTAATGTAGGTGGATCCTGAGGATGCCATGGTGTTGAGCCCTGGCATTCACAAGTGAGCAATCAGATTGCTAATATACTATATCAACGCTAATCATTATCAGTAACTACACCTAAATGTACCACTAATCACTCCTAATAATAATTAAACTGATTGCTAAACTATTTTCTAACATTTTCTAAAATTTTCTAACATTTTCTAATTTTTTTTAATATTTTCTTCCAATTTTTAAGACTTTCTAATACTTCTCTAAAAATTTTCTAGTATTTTCTAATACTAAATCTAACACTAAATGTATTATATCAACGCTAATCACTACAAGTAACTGCATCTAAATGTACCACTAATCACCCCTAACAATAATTGAACTGATTGCTAATCTACTATTTCAAAACAATAATTACAACATAATCTATTTATAAAATGTAGAAAATTTTAGTTACCTAAAATCGCCGGCTTGAAAATCCGACAGGGCTTCGCCGCTTTGCCTCTCCCTCCCTCCCTGTCTTTTCTTTTTTTCTGGATTTTTAGTAAGGCAAATGAGGGGGTGAGGGGCAGCCAACACCTTATATAGGGGTGGGGGCCGGCCGGCCAGCTGCCGGGCGGCCAGGGTGGCCGGCCGCCCCGCTGCCGGGCGACCGGTCCCTAGGGACCTGTCTGCAATTTTTTTTCCTTTTTTTGCTGATAAGCCCCTGCCGCCCGGCTACCGGCCGGCCAGGTCCCGGCCGCCCCACTGCCGGGCGGCCGGGGTATATTTCTGTAAATTTTCAAATCGAAAATATATTTTTGTAAAAAACGAAAATATAAAATATAAAAATAAAAAAAACCGCCCCCGACCTGCACCTTATCTACGGACCCCTTGCTTCCGAAGCAGAGAAACACGACCCAAGCCGCGTGTGTCTGCTCGAGTGCTGCGAACCATAGCACGGGGCCGAACAGGGGCGGAGCTAGAGCAAAGTTGAGGGGGGTGCGAGTGCAACACTTCATATCAATTAAAGTTCAACTAATAATCATGAAAAATTATAAATGTTCAAGCAAAATAATGCAAAGTAACAGTACCTCATGCACAACAGGAAGTAATAGTGATAGGAGTTATCTTATCATTTACCAAAATCAAATATAGGGAGGGATAGCTTGCCACAATTGCCAAAAATCCGCAAGATCCTCCCTGCTTAAAGAAAAAGGAGAAGGAACAAGTCAATTTCAAGCAAAGAAATGATAAAATCATTCATTCCAAAAAGAAAAGAAAAAATGATTGTCTTACTTTTAGAGGTCATATTTCCGTCCTTTTCCTTCCATTTTCATAAAACGACAGACCACTGCATCATTGGTAACTTTCTTAAACAATTCTTTCTCCACATAGCAAATAAGTCTATAAAACAAGTGCTCATCACCAATTTTGTTGGACAGATATGTCTTCACAAGCTTCATGGCCAAAAAACATCTTTCTACTGTTGCAGTAGCCACAGGCAGCACTAGTACAAGCTTTAAAAGTTGATAAACTAATGCATAACGATATTTTTTTCCTGTCTCCACCATTTTTTGTGCAAGCTCACTAATGGTGTTTAAGTTGGAGAATCTGTTGTCTTCTCGCACATCAGCAATGTACATGTTAAGTTGGGCCCTAAGATCCCTCAAATTCGTAGAGCCAAAATCATCAGGATATAACTTTGCTAGGCTTATCAAACTCTCCACATCAAAATCACGAAATGATTCTCTTGGACTGAATGCAGCTGAACAAACAAGCAATTGAGAGTTTGTCTCATTAAAGCGGCTATCAAGTTCTTGAAGCAACCAATCAATAATTTTATTAAAACAATCCACTTGATAGTGATGCTTGTTTGTGATTCCAGATTTTTTCCTTTGTTGTTGGGGATTAACATATGCATCTTCCATTTCCAACTTACTGATATCATGACGGTCACAAAACTCATTCACTTCATCCAATAAATTTGTCCACCCATCTTTTCTAAGATCATCCAAATTGATTCTAGTTGCTTTCACACATTTAATGGCATTCACAATGTCTTGATCCTTGCGTTGCAATGCTAATGACAAGATATTTGTGATGGACAATGTAGTCAACATGAGATGCAAATAGAAGACAAAGTCAAAAGATTGGAAATACACTAGCAGATTTGATGCTTGGTCTCTATTTTTCCAATCTCTATCATCCTTTTCCACAACTTTGAGCACTTCAATTATTGTAGAAAACATGTCAACCAAACCTTTGAGAGTTTTGTAATGGGAATTCCAACGAGTATCTCCAGGTCTTTGAAGGCATTGCTCTTGATTTAAGCCTCTCCCAGTTTCAAGTTGCCCACAACCTAAGGCCTTTGTCAATTGTTCATGATTGATTTCTCTCATATATCCTTCCTCTTGGCTGATCCACCCACCACATTTAATAAGATAGAAATATTGGTTAAAAAATCACTAATGCCCTTATGCTTTCTCACAATGGCCACAATGACTAACTGAAGTTGGTGAGCAAAACAATGAACATAATAAGCTGCACTGTTTTCTCTCAAAATCAAAGATTGTAATCCATTAAATTCACCCCGCATATTGCTAGCACCATCATATCCTTGTCCTCTAACTTGTTTTAAGCTTAGCTTTAACTTTGCAAATAGAGAATCAATAGCTGACCTGAGGTAGGAAGAAGTTGCCTCAGTCACATGCACAAGTCCAACAAATCTCTCTTTCACGGTTCCACTTTTGTCAACATACCTCAACACCACAGCCATTTGCTCTTTACATGAAACATCTCTTGACTCATCAACTAGCAAGCAAAACACATCATCCCCAAGTTCTTCAAGGATAGAATGTATAACTTCATTTGCAAAACATTGAACAATGTCCCTTTGTATTTCAGGAGCCAACATAGAACTATTACCTGCAGTACCCACTGCCTTGCGCAATTCTGGATCATGCTCTGCTAAGCAATCATAAACTTCTAAGAAATTCCCTTTGTTGTAGGACTCCTTGGACTCATCATGGCCCCGAAATGCCAATCCTTGGTTCAAAAGTAACCTAGCAGTATCAATTGATCCATTCAACCGAGTAAAATAAGCCTTTTTGGCTGCATCACTTACCCTATTGAAAGCAACATCTATGTGTTGTTTTCTCTGCAACAAAGCATCACAATTCTTCATTGCATTATAATGTAAGCCACCAACATTACCAGCATGTATCTTTAGCCTTTCTTTCCTATGATAACCATTCCAACCATCAACAACAAATGCTTTGTAACTTGCATCCTTCTTTTCTCTGAATAAGAAACAGTAAAAACAATAGGCCCTTTTTTTTGTTTCACTATATTCAAGCCAATCAAACTCATCGAACCACTCCGGTTGGAAACTTCTTGGGTTTTCTATTTCTCCAATCTGTGTAGGGGGGAAAATGCATGTGCGAGGTTGGCAAGGCCCATTCTCTAAGTATTTCCTTCTCACCTTCTCTCTCTGATTTGGATGATAAGAATGAATTTCTTTCCTCAAGCCTGGATCATATTTAATCTCGTCTTCCCAATTAATCTCAGGTAGACATGAACTTCTTAATTGGTTGACATTATCTTGCTCTGGTGCTTTTCTTTTGAAATACTTCTCCATGTTTACCTATCATTTACAAGAATATTTAGATTTTAATTGTGTCCAGTACTCCTATCACAATAGTAACTAGCAAGAGTTTGTTTCGACGTGCACAAGGGGCCTGGTCCGACCACAGGGATGGCAAAAAAAGATTTTTGGTAGTGCAGACACATGAACAGAGCGTTTTTAAATCTGTCTTTCGAGAAGCCTCGTGTAGTCGCGCGTGTGGAAAGGATCAATTCGATGAACAGGTGGACCGATCGGCGCTGTTCCAGAACGTGGATTAGGCGGCCTAACCTACCACCACAGTCCTATCACAATAGTAACTAGCAAGAGCTTCCTCCGATTACAACTTAAACCCTAACAAAGTAATTCTAAAATCTGACCAATGACAAATTAATTGAAGTAAAATTGGATGCCCAACTGGAAAGGAATTGAAACAACTGAAAGAAATTTTGAAGGTCCTTGTCTTACCTTGTGATTGACCAAATGTTGAAGAATTCAAGGGAAAGTCTGCAGGGGGTGAGGCCAGGCGGCGATCAGCCTGCAAGGCTGCAACACGCACGCTCGTGCTGTGCCGCTACGGTCGTCCCGGCCGGCGGCCTGCGAGGAGATGCCTCCGTTTTTTTCTTCAATCAGTGGAGAATTGAAGTGCCATGAGAAACAACGAGAAGCTGAGAGGGGGCGCAAGAGGAGACGGACAGACGACGGAAGGCGAAAAGACTCGCCGGCGCCGCGACCCCTGGTCTTCTGCGTGATTACCTGGATTAACAAAGGCTGAGGCAAAGTGGGCCGTGGGCTGGCGTAGTTGGGCTGTGGGTGCATTGTATTTGGCCTGGGGGGTGCATATGAGGTAAAAATTTGATAGCAATAACTGATTTTCGTTTTGGGCCTGGGTGCAGCCGCACCCATATGGGCCAACGTGGATCCGCCCCTGCAGCCGAAGGCGTAGACCACCGGAGTAGGGTGGTCCGGCATGTAACTGCCTTGCGCGACCCATGATCGACCTCGACCAAGTAGTTGATGACCATGCTGGTGGCGCCCGTAGTCCTTGAACCACTCGTAGTTGCCGATCTTGTCCCTCGACAGGGCATGCCGGCATGTAGGGCAGCGGTACCAGCGGCAAGCCCGACCTCACGGAATGCCGGCAGCCGGAGCATGAGAACGTGCCCGTGGAGGTGAGGTGCCTGCAGAAGAGTTTAAGTACTAAACTACCCCTAGTTCAATTAAAACTTTTTTCCTGGAGACGGGGAGGAACCACTGGTTCCTTTCAAGCACCATAACAAATCTCACTTACTTATAACATGTCTCAGCCAAAAATGTCATAAATTTGTGACGATTTGAAATGTGTCGTAAAATAGACCTTTTCGTAGAAGAAAATTAACAAGATTAAGTGGGTTGAAATCGAGCACACACGTCCAAAGCCAACAAAGCAAAACAATTGAGGCTGTTTTGTTTTGGTTGGCCAATGAATTGAAGCAAAACAATCCAAGAGGCCGAGCATTCAGTTGGAGCCTATTAGCAGCCATGGGCAGAACAATTGACCCAATATAATTACCACGAATGTTATTACACACAAATAACCTTGTAAAGTCCGGTAGACGGTAGTCATTGTCACTCGCCTTGATCAACCGTGCTACAACACGTCAACGTTTAGTCCCATATATACTACCATACGTGCCATCTTGGAAGGAATGGAAAACTACTATATATATATTACGCGTGAAGGAGCAGTACTCCGTTTGCAGCCGTCGACGTCACTCAGTTACTTGAAAGCGTCAACGGCGGCCTTGGGTCCCTTCGAGCGACTGGTCTTGAAGAATTTCTTGGTGTCCGCCTTGAACTTGGCGCGGGAGATCCTCTCGCCGCCGGTGCCCGGCCCTTTCATCGTCCTCCCGGCCGTCTGGTCCTGCACCTCTGCACCATCATCCCCGATTCTCGACAGCATGAAGAAGAAGGCGCCGGCAGCAACGGCCACAGCGCCGGCGGCAACGGCCACCCCGACGATGCGGCGAGGCTTCTCCTCCTCGTTCCTCTCCATCTTTCTACTCTGTGGAAGAGGCATCGATGCCGTGTATGTGGGCCGCTTTTGTAGGGAGGGATGGCGGAGTTCGACGGGACAACCAACACAAGCACCTTGACAACGCCCTCTACTGTTGGAGTCTCCTTAATAACGCTACCACTCTGGTGATGACTGATAAGACTTTTGTTAATTTGTGGGAGGACCCATCATGACTCCTCCCTCCACTGTCTTTGTTTCTTTGCAGAGGAGACAATGGCACGTGGACAAAGTGCTGGTGTTGCTTTGTGCATTTTCGCAGCACCTTCTCCCTTTTCATCATATTGGGACTACCATGGCATTGAGATTTTCAGGCTAGTACATCTGCGGTGGATAATCTACTCAGTAGATTGTACTTTCCACATCATCTTCGCACTTCTACGATGCTAGTGATATCTTGAACATCATGTCACTGATGCATTAGTGCCGGGGAACTGCACTAAGAACATCTCCATCTATCAGCCTGCGATCCAATCCCTAATATACTGCTACTATATATATATTGGGGATGGAGTGCTCAATCAATCTCCAAATACATCTCAATTTCCGCAATTTTTTTGTTCACCCCAATATTTCACCCAACTTCCCAAAATAGACATGGAGTTACTGCTCCCCCAAAACAACATATTACGTGGCTGCCGAACTCCTATGGAATGCTTGGCACTAGCGACCTCCTGTGGCAATGTATATAGTTTCAAAGGTGGCTAAGTTAAGATCATCTCTGTAACACCCGGTTTATAAAAGAACATAAACCGAGCAATCATATACGTGCCAGGATCAAGTCACACGTATATACAACAGAATGAACAGTATATCACAGCACATATCACGTAAAAAGATATAATAAAGCGAGATACAAATGTTATTTATTACATTAATGACAAAATGTCTGATACAAATATGCGGAAGCGTAAAATAAATACGAAACTCTCGGAAGCTGGGCGCCACAGGGACGTCGACTGGGAGACGACCGCCTAGAAGTCCTCGTACTCCTGGTAGCTCTGCGTGAACTCCTCCGTGTAGCCGGGAACTGAGCAGCAGTAGGATATCCCCAAAAGAGAACAAGAGAGGAAAAGAGTAGAGAAGGCAAGTGTGAGTACACAACTTGTACTCAACAAGTATAACACAAACTATGAGGCTCTAAAGCTAGCTGACTCAACTACATTAGCTTTTAATCTTGGCAAAATTTTATTAAAGCTAATTACTATAAGTTGGTGAATTACCATAATCCCAGTTACATAGAAATTAATCAATTTAATTATGAGACTACTGAGAACCACACCAAACCAACCAAAACCCCGAGGTAACCTCCCTCGTCGGAAGGAGATGACCCCACTAATCAAAAGCAGGATCTGAGCCGCTCATAACCGTGAGCACGGCTAGTATATTAGTTTTACACTGTGCAGAGGTTGCACATCTTTACCCAAAAGTCGTGAGTTACGCTAGTTGTTCATCACACTTCCTTAGGTGAGATGACTAGCAAACGCACTACGAGGCCGTTACAAAGAATCTCGTTGGTAAGGTGTAACCGCTAAGGTTTCTGGATCAGCAACGATGGGGCCCACCTCACGGGGGTAGAAGCACACAGCACAGACCAAGCCGGAGGAGCAGGGACCATTGAAGCTTACCACCCCTCTTGCCCCGCAGGTAAGTTACCCCCGAACCAGAAAGACCTAATTAGTAAGCCAAGACCGTCCCATACCAGTCTTGTGGTAGCGCTGTTGTCCCAGGTTGTCGCTCTATGAACCGGTTCTTAGGGAGAGTGGCCAACCAAGCACTAAGCACCGTGCTGGCCCCCTAAACCATGTTTCTATAAAAACATATTTTAAAGAGACGTAAACCACTCAAGCACACAGCACAGAGGGTAATGCTCGGAATTAAGTTGCGTATACCATTAGTCAAATTAATTAAAAAGGACCAAGTGTGTGAAAGCGCAGCCCTAGCACAACTAACCAAAAATGCAACCCAAGGTATATATAAGGTAATAAAGTGGCTAAGAAGATCCTTATAGGCATACAGTATTAAAATGCAGTATGAAAATGTATTTAAAGGTGATAGGTGATGTTCATATTATACTTGCCTTCCTCAAAGTGCTCCTGCTGCTCAAAGTGTCCCGCGGAAGATGGCTCCTGGTACTCTTCCGGTGGCTCAACGTCTACTCACGATCGTAACGCCAAAACAAGTCCAGCACATACACATACATGCAAACAGAGGCAAAAGCTAAGAAATAGTACAACAATACATAAAAACAACAAATAAAACTAGGCTAAAACTATTCTATGCGTCACCAAGATCGCGTGGACATAAAGAACACCTAGAACGGAGCTAGAACGTGAAAACTAGGGCTAAAACAAGGTCTAGGGACTAAACTGCGAGAAAACTAAGGTTCCAGGGCTTTTCTGCGAGAAAATTTGGAAAGACAGGGGGGTCCGGGCAAAAACTAGGGACCTAAACGTAATTAACGGTAAAACTCAGGGGCTAACGCGTAAAAACGCAGGGTCTGGACTGCGGACCTAAAATCTAAAAAAGCTCATTGGGCTCCGTGAAAGAAACAGGGCTGAACTGCAATTACTTTTGAACTGCAGTGGACTGCGGGTTGATTTCAAAGAAACCCAGGGGCTCTTTAGCAAAAGCGCCAGGGCGAACCGGTATCTAAGGATCTGGTCCGTCGGATCTAGATCTAACGATCCGGACATATTCCGATCGAGATCTAATCTCGTGCGTCGGTTTCAGATCGGGTGGCCAGGGTTTGATCTCGCGCGGGGGCGGTGGCGCCGGTCGCCGGGGTTTGAATTCCGCGGCGGCGCGCGGCCCGGTCTCGTCGGTGTTCACCGAACTCGATGCTCTGGGGGTCGTTTCGGCTTGGGTTTGGGTCAGGAAGGATCAGCGCATCACGCGTAATCCACCTGTGGCCTAAGCTCGGCTCGTTGTTTATCTGGGTGGCGAGAGCGGTGGCGGCGGCGGAAGTCGCCGGCGTGCGCGCGGGCGAGCTACTCTGGGCTCGGAATTGAGTGCAAACGAGTCTGAAATCATGTGCGAGGGTAACGCGCACCAACAGAAGGCTTGCGCGGGGCAGTGTTGCACTGCAGGAGTTCCGCCACGGTGGAGCAAAGGCATGCGCGGCGGCGGAACACCGGCGATGGCGTTCCGGCCTCGGGTGCGGCCTAGGATCTACGAAACTTGGCCTAAAAGGATGAGGAGAGGGAGGCGAGGGCTTGAAGCGGGGGAGGCGCGGCGCAGAAGGGTCGGCGGCGAGCTCGGGCGGAAGCGATGGATCGGAGTTCATGGCGCGGTCGCAGGCGTGCAGCTCCGGTCGTCCTGGTCCTCTTGTGTAGCAAAAATGGCCTCTCATGCCATATTTCAATATAATGTTTTGGCGATTGATGACACACACAACACTTTGACTAATATGATTATTAAGATGACCATTCTCAGGCTTTTAGGTTCAAGTGATGACAAAGAGAAGATAGGCGTAGCTAGGCCCGAAGAGATAGCAGCGCCCTGAAACCTCTTCGGTCCAAGGGACAAGAATTGAAGAGACCGTGAAGAAATCCAAGTCAAAGAAATCAAAACAGAGGCATTTTGCTATCACCGGTTAAACCGACGTAGGGCAAAATGAACTCACCGGTGCAATCACAGAGAAGTCCTGCGGGCTAGGGTTTGGCACCGGATTAACCGATGTTGGGTGTTTTACACTCGTCGGTGCATTGACTTGGAGTACACCAGGCTAGGGTTTTACACCGGTTGAACCGACGCTAAAGAAATTGCATACGTCGGTGCATTGACAGATGAAGACAGAGGAAATTCTATACACCGGTTAAACCGACGATTAGATATTGGTGAACGTCGGTGCAGTTGTCCAGAGAGTTAGTTTTTCAGCAACTACACTCATCGGTTAAACCGACGCTGCATCGGTTGATTACGTCGGTCGATTGAGGTAGCCGTTGAAGTATAACGGCTAGTTGGAAAATGCACTCACCGGTTAAACCGGTGATGACAAAAACGGGAGCATCGGTTTAACCGGTGATAGCGTGTTTTGTCAGCCTTTTTCCAACGGCTAGTTTGGGGTGTGTGGGCTATATATATGCCACCCCACGGCTCATTTGAGAGGGCTGGAGACTGAGGAAGTATACAAGAGCCAAAGATCATCTCCAACCACCATAGAACTTCATTGTACATCATATAGGCTTAAGCACACTTGTGAGAGTGCTTAGTGCTTGTTTAGGCTTAGTTCTTGAGAGAACTAGCTTGAGTGAAAGCCTTGCTGCGGCAAGCATCTTGTGATCCGTCGTGTGACCCTCCGACTTGGTGTGGAGTGGCAACGACACTTTGTGCGGGGGAAGAAGAGACCCCGTCCTTGGTGGAGAAGCTCCATAGTGGATTTTGGCCAGGTGACCGAGAGAGATGGTGGCGGTGCATGAGACTCGGTGTCTTGTGGGCACTTGCCTTTGCTTGCCGGCATCGCTTTGGGGCGTAGTGCAAGACGGTGATCGGAAGAGCCTCGGTGTCCCGTGGACGTAGGCGTTTGTGCCGAACCACGTTACATGATCGTGTCTACTCGGGAGTTTGCATCCCTCTTGCATTTACCTCTTTACTTACCATATTACGTTTCCGCATTTACTTTATCTTGCGTGCCTTTACTTTCCTAGTTAGTTTGTTTAGGATTGGCTATAGGTTGCAAGTATTTTGGGGTAAGTAGAGAGTAGCAAAGATAAACCTTAGTCATAACTAGCATGTATAGGACGTGTTAGGTTTATCTTATGCAAGTAGTTTGAGCCCTAGGTTAAAAAGCGATTAGCGACCCTATTCACCCCCTCCCCCTCTAGGGTCGGACACCCCGGTGATCCTTACATCTGGGTCGATGCGTGACCTTGCCACGAAGGTGCACGGGGTTAGGAGGGCCGGGGAATCACCGGCGATGAGGAATTCCGGTGGAGACCGAGCTCACCTGCGGCGGCACTCCGGGGCAATTCCGGTGCTGCACGGGTCGGGGTCGAGGACAAAGGGCTCGGTGCGGTTCCGAACGTCGAGGCGGAGCTTGTGGCGGGTGTTTGCAGAGGCTAGGGTGGAGCGAGGCGGCATAACCACGGCAGCGCAGAGCTTCGGCGCGGCGGAGCAGGGCGGGCATGGTGGAGCTAGGGTTTGAGGCGTCTGTGGTGGCGAGGTGCGACGCAGGGGGGGCGGGGTTCCTATTTAACGGGCGGAGGATCCTAGGCGTGCGTGCCCAGGATGGAAGGTTCGCCGGGGATCTCGGCGGTGATGCTGCGCGGCCGTTGCGCGAGGTAGACGGGGGAGCTGATGCGCGGGCCGTCTTGTCATCCAGAGGGCGCGCGGGCGTGGGCGTGCGCTGCGGGAGAGAGGCCCTGACATGCGGGGCCCAGCTATCAGCGGGCCGGCGCGAGCGCGCGGCGTTGAGCGAGAGGAGGCTCGGGCGAACTGGGTAGTTGGGCTGCGTTCACTGGGCCGGACGGGAAGTGGGCCGAAAGCTGGGTTGGGCTGCACGGGGTTGGATTCTGTTTTACTGTTCACTCTTTCTTTTTTCTTTTTCTTTTTCAAACTCAACTCAAATCTAATTGAATTCAACTCCTATGCACTCAACTAAATAAAACTTATGCACCAGCATGAATGCAAATACAAGTTCAAACCTAGAAAAAATTTTAGTTGCTTGTGAAACAAAATTAAATTAAATGCAAGGCTAAGCATATAAAACCTTAGAAAATTAAATATAGCCTATTAAATTTATTATAAAATATGGAAATTTAAATTTGGGTGTTACAGACCTACCCCCTTAAAGGAATCTCGTCCTCGAGATTCAGCTGGGCTGGCTAGCAAAGAGATCTGGATATGTCTTCCTCAGCTCATCTTCTCGCTCCCATGTAGCCTCAGTTTCACTGTGATGACTCCACTGAACTCTGTCCATCTTGATGCGCTTGTTCCGGGTAACTCTCTCTGATGTCTCCAGAATCTTCACCGGATGCTCAGTATAGGTCAGATCTGACTGCACATCTAACCCATCCAGTGGTGCCTGCTCCTCAGGTACTCGCAGACATTTCTTCAACTGGGAGATATGGAAATGTAAAATGCCGGGATTACATGGTGGTGCTTTACTGAGTGCACCGGCGATATTTTCCCTTCCTAATAGCTTCAGACCCTGCTTCCTTAGCACGGCGTGCCCTCTCTTGCTTCCTCTCCCTATCAGCTTCACGTTCCTCTGCCTTCTGACATTCTACTTCTGCAATCCTCTTCTGAATCTCTTCCTGATTTTTCTTGCGCTTCTCCTCCATCTGTTCTTCATGCAGCATTCGTTGCCATCTTTGTGCAGCCCACCTTGCTTGACGCTCCACGTGGTCCTTATCCTGCTGAGATTGCTCGGTGTCTAACCACTGCACGAAATCACATAGAGGCGGTGGAGTTTTTCCCCAAATCATGTTAGAAGTCATTACTAGATCTGAAAGTGACAAACTCTGATAGTGTTTTGTAGTACCTTTGCTCGGTCCTTGCCGTAATACTTGGGCGGGTCGTACTTGTAATTCTCGCATATGAAGAATCTCTTGCCAAAGTCGTCCCCCAAAACCCTTGATTTCATTAGTTTGCACAAGGATCCGCAAAAACACATAAGCACCTGGACTCCTTGGGGGACTGTATCCGTCACCTTATTCCATGGAATGTAGGTGGATCCTGAGGATGCCATGGTGTTGAGCCCTGACAATCACAAGTGAGCAATCAGATTGCTAATATACTATATCAACGCTAATCATTATCAGTAACTACACCTAAATGGACCACTAATCACTCCTAACAATAATTAAACTGATTGCTAAACTATTTTCTAACATTTTCTAAAAAAATTTCTAACATTTTCTAAAATTTTCTATAATTTTCTAACATTTTCTAATTTTTTTTAATATTATCTTCCAATTTTTAAGACTTTCTAATACTTCTCTAACAATTTTCTAATACTAAATCTAACACTAAATGTACTATATCAACGCTAATCACTACAAGTAACTGCATCTAAATGTACCACTAATCACTCCTAACAATAACTGAACTGATTGCTAATCTACTATTTCAAAATAATAATTACAACATAATCTATTTATAAAATATAGAAAATTTTAGTTACCTAAAGTCGCCGGCTTGAAAATCTGACAGGGCTTCGCCGCTTTGCCTCTCCCTCCCTCCCTGTCTCTTCTTTTTTTCTGGATTTTTAGTAAGGCAAATAAGGGGGTGAGGGGCAACCAACACCTTATATAAGGGTGGGGGGCCGGCCGCCCCGCTGCCGGGCGACCGGTCCCAAGGACCTGTCTGCAATTTTTTTCTTTTTTTTCGGATAAGCCCCTGCCGCCCTGCTGCTGGGCGGCCAGGTCCCGGCCGCCCCGCTGCCGGACGGCCGGGATATATTTCTGTAAATTTCCAAATCGAAAATATATTTTTGTAAATAACGAAAATATAAAATATAAAAATAATAAAACCTCCCCCGACCGGCACCTTATCTACGGACCCCTTGCTTCCGAAGCAGAGAAACACAACCCAAGCCGCATGCGTCTGCTCAAGTGCTGCGAACCATAGCACGGGGCGATCAGCCGAAGGCGTAGACCACCGGAGTAGGGTGGTCCGGCATGTAACTGCCTTGCGCGACCCATGATCGACCTCGACCAAGTAGTTGATGACCATGCTGGTGGCGCCCGTAATCCTTGAACCACTCGTAGTTGCCGATCTTGTCCCTCGACAGGGCATGCCGGCATGTAGGGCAGCGGTACCGGCGGCAAGCCCGACCTCACGGAATGCCGGCAGCCGGAGCATGAGAACGTGCCCGTGGAGGTGAGGTACCTGCAGAAGAGTTTAAGTACTAAACTACCCCTAGTTCAATTAAAACTTTTTTCCTGGAGACGGGGAGGAACCACTGGTTCCTTTCAAGCCCCTTAACAAATCTCACTTACTTATAACATGTCTCAGCCAAAAATGTCATAAATTTGTGACGATTTGAAATGTGTCGTAAAATAGACCTTTTCGTAGAAGAAAATTAACAAGATTAAGTGGGTTGAAATCGAGCACAGACGTCCAAAGCCAACAAAGCAAAACAATTGAGGCTGTTTTGTTTTGGTTGGCCAATGAATTGAAGCAAAACAATCCAAGAGGCCGAGCATTCAGTTGGAGCCTATTAGCAGCCATGGGCAGAACAATTGACCCAATATAATTACCACGAATGTTATTACACACAAATAACCTTGTAAAGTCCGGTAGACGGTAGTCATTGTCACTCGCCTTGATCAACCGTGCTACAACACGTCAACGTTTAGTCCCATATATACTACCATACGTGCCATCTTGGAAGGAATGGAAAACTACTATATATATTACGCGTGAAGGAGCAGTACTCCGTTTGCAGCCGTCGACGTCACTCAGTTACTTGAAAGCGTCAACGGCGGCCTTGGGTCCCTTCGAGCGACTGGTCTTGAAGAATTTCTTGGTGTCCGCCTTGAACTTGGCGCGGGACATCCTCTCGCCGCCGGTGCCCGGCCCTTTCATCGTCCTCCCGGCCGTCTGGTCCTGCACCTCTGCACCATCATCCCCGATTCTCGACAGCATGAAGAAGAAGGCGCCGGCAGCAACGGCCACAGCGCCGGCGGCAACGGCCACCCCGACGATGCGGCGAGGCTTCTCCTTCTCGTTCCTCTCCATCTTTCTACTCTGTGGAAGAGGCATCGATGCCGTGTATGTGGGCCGCTTTTGTAGGGAGGGATGGCGGAGTTCGACGGGACAACCAACACAAGCACCTTGACAACGCCCTCTACTGTTGGAGTCTCCTTAATAACGCTACCACTCTGGTGATGACTGATAAGACTTTTGTTAATTTGTGGGAGGACCCATCATGACTCCTCCCTCCACTGTCTTTGTTTCTTTGCAGAGGAGACAATGGCACGTGGACAAAGTGCTGGAGTTGCTTTGTGCATTTTCGCAGCACCTTCTCCCTTTTCATCATATTGGGACTACCATGGCATTGAGATTTTCAGGCTAGTACATCTGCGGTGGATAATCTACTCAGTAGATTGTACTTTCCACATCATCTTCGCACTTCTACGATGCTAGTGATATCTTGAACATCATGTCACTGATGCATTAGTGCCGGGGAACTGCACTAAGAACATCTCCATCTATCAGCCTGCGATCCAATCCCTAATATACTGCTACTATATATATATTGGGGATGGAGTGCTCAATCAATCTCCAAATACATCTCAATTTCCGCAATTTTTTTGTTCACCCCAATATTTCACCCAACTTCCCAAAATAGACATGGAGTTACTGCTCCCCCAAAACAACATATTACGTGGCTGCCGAACTCCTATGGAATGCTTGGCACTAGCGACCTCCTGTGGCAATGTATATAGTTTCAAAGGTGGCTAAGTTAAGATCATCTCTGTAACACCCGGTTTATAAAAGGACATAAACCGAGCAATCATATACGTGGCAGGATCAAGTCACACGTATATACAACAAAATGAACAGTATATCACAGCACATATCACATAAAAAGATATAATAAAGCGAGATACAAATGTTATTTATTACATTAATGACAAAATGTCTGATACAAATATGCGGAAGCGTAAAATAAATACGGAACTCTCGGAAGTTGGGCGCCACAGGGACGTCGACTGGGAGACGACTGCCTAGAAGTCCTCGTACTCCTGGTAGCTCTGCGTGAACTCCTCCGTGTCGCCGGGAACTGAGCAGCAGTAGGATATCCCCAAAAGAGAACAAGAGAGGAAAAGAGTAGAGAAGGCAAGCGTGAGTACACAACTTGTACTCAACAAGTATAACACAAACTATGAGGCTCTAAGGCTAGCTGACTCAACTGCATTAGCTTTTAATCTTAGCAAAATTTTATTAAAGCTAATTACTACAAGTTGGTGAATTACCATAATCCCAGTTACATAGAAATTAATCAATTTAATTATGAGACTACTGAGAACCACACCAAACCAACCAAAACCCCGAGGTAACCTCCCTCGTCAGAAGGAGATGACCCCACTAATCAAAAGCAGGATCTGAACTGCTCATAACCGTGAGCACGGCTAGTATACTAGTTTTACACTCTGCAGAGGTTGCACATCTGTACCCAAAAGTCGTGAGTTACGCTAGTTGTTCATCACACTTCCTTAGGTGAGATGACTAACAAACGCACTACGAGGCCATTACAAAAATCTCGTTGGTTAGGTGTAACCGCTAAGGTTTCTGGATCAGCAACGATGGGGCCCACCTCACGGGGGTACAAGCACACAGCACAGACCAAGCCGGAGGAGCAGGGACCATTGAAGCTTACCACCCCTCTTGCCCCGCAGGTAAGTTACCCCCGAACCAAAAAGACCTAATTAGTAAGCCAAGACCGTCCCATACCAGTCTTGTGGTAGCGCCGTTGTCCCAGGTTGTTGCTCTATGAACCGGTTCTTAGGGACAGTGGCCAACCAAGCACTAAGCACCGTGCTGGCCCCCTAAACCATGTTTCTATAAAAATATATTTTAAAGAGACGTAAACCACTCAAGCACACAGCACAGAGGGTAATGCTCAGAATTAAGTTGCATATACCATTAGTCAAATTAATTAAAAAGGTCCAAGTGTGTGAAAGCGCAGCCCTAGCACAACTAACCAAAAATGCAACCCAAGGTATATATAAGGTAATAAAGTGGCTAGGAAGATCCTTATAGGCATACAGTATTAAAATACAGTATGAAAATGTATTTAAAGGGGATAGGTGATGTTCATGTTATACTTGCCTTCCTCAAAGTGCTCTTGCTGCTCAAAGTGTCCCGCGGAAGATGGCTCCTGGTACTCCTCCGGTGGCTCAACATCTACTCACGATCGTAACGCCAAAACAAGTCCAGCACATACACATACATGCAAATAGAGGCAAAAGCTAAGAAACAGTACAACAATACATAAAAATAGCAAACAAAACTAGGCTAAAACTATTCTATGCGTCACCAAGATCGCGTGGACATAAAGAACACCTAGAACGGAGCTAGAACGCGAAAACTAGGGCTAAAACAAGGTCTAGGGACTAAACTGCGAGAAAACTAAGGTTCCAGGGCTTTTCTGCGAGAAAATTGGAAAGACATGGGGGTCCGGGCAAAAACTAGGGACCTAAACGTAATTAACGCTAAAACTTAGGGGCTAACGCATAAAAACACAGGGTCTGGATTGCGGACCTAAAATCTAAAAAAGCTCATTGGGCTCCGTGAAAGAAACAGGGCTGAACTGCAATTACTTTTGAACTGCAATGGACTACGGGTTGATTTCAAAGAAACCCAGGGGCTCTTTAACAAAAGCGCCAGGGCGAACCGGTATCTAAGGATCTGGTCCGTCGGATCTAGATCTAACGATCCGAACCTATTCTGATCGGGATCTAATCTCGTGCGTCGGTTTCGGATCGGGTGGCCAGGGTTTGATCTCACGCGGGGGCGGCGGTTCTGGTCGCCGGGGTTCGAATTCCGCGGCGGTGCGCGGCTCGGGCTCGTCGGTGTTCACCGAACTCGATGCTCCGGGGGTCGTTTCGGCTCGGGTTTGGGTCAGGAAGGATCAACGCATCACGCGTAATCCACCTGTGGCCTAAGCTCGGCTCGGGGTTGCTCTGGGTGGCGAGAGCGGTGGCGGCGGCGGGTCGGCGCGGCGGAATTCGCCGGCGTGCACGCGGGCGAGCTACTCTGGGCTCAGAATTGAGTGCAAACGAGTCTGCAATCATGTGCGAGGGTAACGCGCACCTACAGAAGGAGTTCCGCCACGGCGGAGCAAAGGCGTACGCGGCGGCGTTGCACCGGCATGGCGTTCCGGCCTCTTGTGCGGCCTAGGATCTATGAAACTTGGCCTAAAAGCATGAGGAGAGGGAGGCGAGGCTCACCGAGGGATTGAAGCGGGGGAGACGCGGCGCAGAGGGGTCGGCGGCGAGCTCGGGCGAAGGCGGCGGATCGGAGTAGCAAAAATGGCCTCTGATGCCATATTTCAATATAATATTTTGGCAATTGATGACACACACAACACTTGGACTAATATGATTGTTAAGATGACCATTCTCAGGCTTTTAGGTTCAAGTGATGACAAAGAGAAGATAGGCGTAGCTAGGCCCGAAGAGATAGTAGCGCCCTGAAACCTCTTCGGTCCAAGGGACAAGAATTGAAGAGACCGTGAAGAAATCCAAGTCAAAGAAATCAAAACAGAGGCATTTTGCTATCACCGGTTAAACCGACGTAGGGCAAAATGAACTCACCGGTGCAATCACAGAGAAGACCTGCGGGCTAGGGTTTGGCACCGGATTAACCGACGTTGGGTGTTTTACACTCGTCGGTGCATTGACTTGGAGTACACCAGGCTAGGGTTTTACACCGGTTGAACCGATGCTAAAGAAATTGCATACGTCGGTGCATTGACAGATGAAGACAGAGGAAATTCTATACACCGGTTAAACCAACGATTAGATATTGGTGAACATCGGTGCAGTTGTCCAGAGAGTTAGTTTTTCAGCAACTACACTCACCGGTTAAACCGACGCTTCATCGGTTGATTACGTCGGTCGATTGAGGTAGCCGTTGAAGTATAACGGCTAGTTGGAAAATGCACTCACCAGTTAAACCGGTGATGACAAAAAACGGGAGCATCGGTTGAACCGGTGATAGCGCGTTTTGTCAGCCTTTTTCCAACGGCTAGTTTGGGGTGTGTGGGCTATATATATGCCACCCCACGGCTAATTTGAGAGGGCTGGAGACCAAGGAAGTATACAAGAGCCAAAGATCATCTCCAACCACCATAGAACTTCATTGTACATCATATAGGCTTAAGCACACTTGAGAGAACTAGTTTGAGTGAAAGCCTTGCTGCGGCAAGCATCTTGTGATCCGTCGTGTGACCCTCTGACTTGGTGTGGAGTGGCAACGACACTTTGTGCAGGGGAAGAGGAGACCCCCTCCTTGGTGGAGAAGCTCCATAGTGGATTTCGGCCGGGTGACCGAGAGAGACGGTTGCGGTGCATGAGACTCAGTGTCTTGTGGGCACTTGTCTTTGCTTGCCGGCATCGCCTTGGGGGCGTAGTGCAAGTCGGTGATCGGAAGAGCCTCGGTGTCCCGTGGACGTAGGTGTTTGTGCCGAACTACATTACATGACCATGTCTACTCAGGAGTTTGCATCCCTATTGCATTTACCTCTTTACTTACCATATTACGTTTCCGCATTTACTTTATCTTGCGTGCCTTTACTTTCCAAGTTAGTTTGTTTAGGATTGGCTATAGGTTGCAAGTATTTTGGGGTAAGTAGAGAGTAGCAAAGATAAACCTTAGTCATAACTAGAATGTATAGGACGTGTTAGATTTATCTTATGCAAGTAGTTTGAGCCCTAGGTTAAAAAGCGATTAGCGACCCTATTCACCCCCTCCCCCTCTAGGGTCGGACACCCCGGTGATCCTTACATCTGGGTCGATGCGTGACCTTGCCACGAAGGTGCACGGGATTAGGAGGGCCGGTGAATCACCGGCAATGTGGAATTCTGGTGGAGACCAAGCTCACCTGCGGCGGCACTCCGGGGCAATTCCGGTGCTGCACGGGTCGGGGTCGAGGACAAAGGGCTCGGTGTGGTTCCGGACGTCGAGGCAGAGCTTGTGGCGGGTGTTTGCAGAGGCTAGGGTGGAGCGAGGCGGCATAACCATGGCGGCGCAGAGCTTCGGCGCAGCGGAGCAGGGCGGGCATGATGGAGCTAGGGTTTGAGGCATCTGTGGCGGCGAGGTGCGACGCAGGGGGGGGCCGGGGTTCCTATTTATCGGGCGGAGGATCCTAGGCGTGCGTGCCCAGGATGGAAGGTTCGCCGGGGATCTCGACGGTGATGCTGCGCGGCCGTTGCGCGAGGTAGACGGGGGAGCTGATGCGCGGGGCCGGCTTGTCAGCCAGAGGGCGCGTGGGGCGCGGGCGTTCGCTGCGGGAGAGCGGCCCTGACATGCGGGGCCCGGCTGTCTGTGGGCCGGCGCGAGCGCGCGGCGTTGAGCAAGAGGAGGCTCGGGCGAATTGGGCTGTTGGGCTGCGTTCGCTGGGCCGGACGGGAAGTGGGCCGAAAGCTGGGTTGGGCTGCACGGGTTGGATTCGGTTTTACTATTCACTCTTTCTTTTTTATTTTTCTTTTTCAAACTCCACTCAAATCTAATTGAATTCAAATGAAATTTGAATTCAACTCCTATGCACTCAACTAAATAAAACTTATGCACCAGCATGAATGCAAAAACAAGTTCAAACCTAGAAAAAATTTTAGTTGCTTGTGAATCAAAATTAAATTAAATGCAAGGCTAAACATATAAAACCTTAGAAAATTAAATATAGCCTATTAAATTTATTATAAAATACAGAAATTTAAATTTGGGTGTTACAAACCTACCCCCCTTAAAGGAATCTCGTCCTCGAGATTCAGCTGGGCTGGCTAGCAAAGAGATCTGGATGTCTTCCTCAGCTCATCTTCTCGCTCCCATGTAGCCTCAGTTTCACTGTGATGACTCCACTGAACTCTGCCCATCTTGATGCGCTTGTTCCGGGTAACTCTCTCTGATGTCTCCAGAATCTTCACCGGATGCTCAGTATAGGTCAGATCTGACTGCACATCTAACCCATCCAGTGGTGCCTGTTCCTCAGGTACTCGCAGACATTTCTTCAACTGGGAGATATGGAAGACATCATGTACTCCAGAGAGACTAGGAGGAAATTCCAAGCGATAAGCTACCACACCCTTCTGTTCCAGCACCTTGAACGGACCAATATATCTAGGGGCTAGCTTCCCTTTCACATTAAACCTGCGGATTCCTCTCATCGGTGTGACCTTCAGATATACATAATCATCCACTGCAAAGGTCAAATCATGTCTACGGACATCCGCATAACTCTTCTGACGAGTCTGAGCGACTCTCAGATTCTCCCGTACCTAATGTACCAGCTGCTCGGCATCCTCAATAATCTCAGGTCCGAACACCTGTTTTTCTCCAATCTGATCCCAATACAGAGGAGTCCTGCACTTCCGACCATACAAATCCTCAAAAGGGGATTTCTTCAGACTAGCCTGATAACTGTTGTTATATGAGAACTCCGCAAACGGTAGGCACTTGTCCCAGCTGGTACCATATTGAATAGCGCAGGCTCGCAACATATCTTCCAACACCTAGTTGGTTCTCTCTGTCTGCCCATCGGTCTGAGGATGATAGGCGGTACTGAAACGCAGCTTCGTATCTAACGAATCATGGAGTTGCTCCCAGAACCTTGAAGTGAACTGCGATCCTCTGTCAGATATGATCTTCTTTGAGCACACCATGCAGACAGACAATCCGGGAGATATACAACTCTGCAAGTATGGCACCGAAGTAAGTAGTGTTCACCGGAATGAAGTGAGCAACCTTCGTCAAACGATCCACTACTACCCATATAGAGTTATACCCATTCTAAGTACGAGGCAATCCAACAATGAAGTCCATAGTGATCTCTTCCCATTTCCACTCTGGAATCTTCAACGGCTGTAATAGACCTGCTGGCCTCTGATGCTCAGTCGTGACACGCTGGCAGGTGTCGCAAATAGCCACATACTCTGCAACGGAACGCTTCATTCCATACCACCAGAACCGTTCCTTAAGATCATAGTACATCTTGGTACTGCCCGGATGAATAGAGTAGGCTGTATCATGAGCCTCACTTAGAATCAGCTTCCTGAGATCCTTCACATCTGACACGCAGAGTCGATTTTTATACCACAAGGTACCCTAATCATCCTCTCTGAAATGAGGTGCCTTGCCGATCTTGAGCAACTCACGAATCTCCTGCAGCTTCTCATCTTCCTTCTGATGCTGCCTGATCTCTACCTCTAGAGTGGGTTCTGCCTCGAATGCTGCACTCGAAGTATGATGCACGAAACCCAAGCTCAACTTCTCGAACTCCTCGCATAACTCTGGAGGCATCCGAAAAGCCACGGCCATATTGACATAACTTCTTCTACTCAAAGCATCTGCTACAACATTGGCCTTACCCGGATGATAGTGAATCTCTAGGTCATAATCCTTGACCAGCTCTAACCATCTCCTCTGCCGCATGTTCAGCTCGTTCTGTGTGAAAATATACTTGAGGCTCTTGTGATCAGTGTAGATATCAAACTTCTGCCAAACAAGTAATGCCTCCAAATCTTGCTGAAAGAGTACCGGGATTGTTTTGCATGGGACTACACCGAGATGCCCGGTCTAGATAGAAGCATCGTCGAGCATCGGCTCCCGCTCAAGAAAGGGTTTCGGCCGTTTCAGCAACGAGCACGTCAGATGAAGGCCGAAGTCCTAGAAGAAGTCAAGAAAGAGGTGGAGAAGATGTTGGATGCTGGGTTCATCAGGCCGTGCCGGTATGCAGAATGGATCTCTAGCGTGGTACCGGTACAAAAGAAGGATGGTCGATGGCGTGTCTGCGTCGATTTTAGAGACCTCAACAGAGCAACGCCAAAAGATGAGTATCCAATGCCTGTTGCAGAAACATTGATCAACGTAGCTGCCGGCCACAAAATGATGAGTTTTATGGACGGTATTGCCGGCTACAACCAGATCTTCATGGCCCCAGAAGACGTGAATAAGACCGCGTTCAGAGTTCCAGGCGCAGTCGGCTTGTTCGAGTACTTGGTTATGACCTTTGGATTGAAAAATGCCAGTGCAACGTACCAGCGCGCCATGAATTACATTTTTCATGATCTCATCGGCAAACTGGTAGAAATTTATATTGATGATGTTGTGGTCAAGTCCAAATCAGCTGGGGGGCATCTAGGAGATCTGCGTCAAGTTTTGGAGCGAACTCGAAGGTTTGGGCTCAAAATGAACCCAAAGAAGTGTGCTTTTGGCGTATCGGCTGGTCAATTTTTGGGGTTCCTGGTGCATGAACGGGGAATCGAGATCGGCCTGAAGAGTCAAGAAGCTGTGAAGACAATGAAGCCACCTACTACAAAGAAAGAGTTGCAGAAGCTCATTGGTAAAATTAACTTTGTTAGACGATTTATTTCTAATCTGTCTGGGCGCATCGAACCGTTCAAGGGTTTAGTGAAGATTAAATCCGATGATGAGTTTCGCTGGGGGGAAGAACAGCAGCAAGCTTTCGATGAAATTAAAGAATATTTATCAAGGCCTCCAGTGTTGGTTCCTCCTCAGCAAGATAGGCCGTTCTATGTGTACCTATCCGTGGGTGACACTTCCATTGCTTCGGTGGTTTTCTACCTCAGCAGGCGCATGTTAGACGCCGAGACCAGGTATCCTGAAATCAAGAAGCTTTGCCTTTGCTTATTCTTTACATGTACAAAGCTTCGTCATATTTTGCTCTCGGCGGAAACAATTGTCATATGCAAATCGGATGTCATAAAGCACATGCTGTCGGCTCCTGTTCTGAAAGGTCGGCTTGGAAAATGGATGTTTGCATTGTCAGAGTTCGATATCTGATATCAGCTTGCGAAAGCAGTCAAAGGATAGGCACGGGCGGATCTTGTTGCAGACGGGATCAGCACTGATATTGCTGCACTATTTATTCGTGCTTGGGCTATGTTTTTTGACGGATCGGCTTGTGATGATGGATGCGGTGTGGGAATTCTGTTGGTGTCACCTCGAGGGGCGACTTACTCTTTTTCCATCAGGATGACTGCCCCATGCACCAATAATTTGGTGGAATATGAAGCTGTTCGTAGAGGGATGGAACTACTCCTCGAAGCTGGTGCAGAAGCAGTGGAAATATTTGGAGATTTGAAGCTGGTGATTTCTCAGCTCACGGAAGAAAATAGGTGTGAGAGCGAGGCTCTTTTTCCAATATGGATGCAATGCCGTGAGTTGATGTCACAATTTAGGTACATTAATTTCCACTGGATACGAAGAACTCTGAACAATGAAGCCAATGATTTGGCACAGATGGCTTCTGGGTACAAGGAAACAGCCGATGGAGTCGATGTAGAAGTTCAGTTTCTAGAACCCGGAGACTTGAGAGCCGATATCTTCAATTACTTGAAGGATTCGGCTCGGGGGGCACCCAGAAGGATAAGACTCAAGGCAATGAAGTATGTTCTGATAGGGGATGACACGTTCTACAGGACCTTGGAAGGACTACTGCTTAAATGTCTGGGACCTTTAGAGTCAAATCGGCTCTTGCATGAGATTCATGAAGGAGCCTGCGGTACTTATCAATCGGCTCATAAGATGAAGTGGCTGATTAGGCGATCGGGTTATTACTGGCCCACTATACTTGAAGATTGCTTCAAATATTACAAAGGATGTCAGGCATGTCAGAGGTTTGACAAAATTCAGATAGTGCCAGCATCAGTAATGAATCCTATCATCAAACCGTGGCCATTCAGAGGTTGGGCCATGGACATGATTGGTCAGATCAACCCGTCGTCTAGCAAGGGTCACCAATGGGTCTTAGCTGCTACAGATTATTCCACAAAGTGGGTAGAAGCAGTGCCCATGAGATCAGTAGCGTCAAGAGATGTGATCAGCTTTGTCAAAGAGCACATCATTCACAGATTTGGGATTCCTCAAACTATTACAACCGATGGAGGATCGGTCTTTATATCAGAGAAATTCAGGAAGTTTTCCGATGACATGGGGATTAAGCTGATCAGATCATCTCCATATTATGCCCAGGCTAATGGACAAGCTGAAGCATCCAACCAGAGCCTCATCAAGCTCATAAAGAGCAAGATCGATGAATATCCTAGGCGCTGGCATGAGGTGTTGTCAGAAGCTTTGTGGGCGTATCGTATTTCATGTCACGGGTCCACCAAGACATCGCCGTACCATTTAGTCTACGGCCAAGACGCTGTGTTACCATGGGAAATCACGGTCGGATCAAGGCGTGTTGAGTTTCAGAATGATCTATCTGCTGAACAGTATGCAGCCTTGATGAACGATAATGTGGAGGATCTGACAGAGCTAAGGCTTTGGTCGCTGGAGAAGATCAAGGAAAATAAGGCTAAAGTTGCTCGTGCGTACAACAAGAAGGTCAAGCCAAATAATTTCCAGGTTGGAGATTTGGTTTGGGAGGCAGTATTGCCATTGGGAACTAAAGATAAAAAGTATGGCAAGTGGTCTCCAACTTGGCACGGGCCGTACAAGGTTGATCAGGTTTTGCCTGGGAATGCATACATGCTTGAGGAGCTGGATGGTGTCAAGTTTCCTGTTGCTGTCAATGGTCAACACCTCAAGAAGTATTTCCCGAGCATGTGGGAAAGCGAGTAGCAAGAGCCGATGAGACCCATCTGGCTATAGCGTAAATGGCCAACACGTTGAGTTGGCCGGTAAAAAAAAAGAGAGAAAGGCCAACACGTTGAGTTGGCCGGTAAAAAAAAATGAATGAGAAGGCCAACACATTGAGTTGGCTAGTAAAAATACATATGAGAAGCAAGATAGCCGATGTGCGACCATCGACTTAAGATGTTTTAAACAGTTACGAGTTTCAGGTTAACGGGCAACACTAATTATTTCTTGAGCCTATCTATTGGTTCAGGAATTCTTCTATGACATGGATGGCTTCTGTGCGGACGGCGTCTGCTCGTGCTATGATCGCTTCGTCATCCTTGTTATCGCCTGTAACTATCTGCCGGCTCAAGGTGCTTTTCTCTGCAAACTCTGCTTGTATCTGCTCGGCTATTTCCTGGGTTTCTTGTTCGGAGTTTGCGATGGAAGTTTCCTCAGCCTGGATGAGTTTCTTGGTGGTACGAACCTTTTCTTCGAGTTCTGCCAGTTCTTTCTTCAGGAGGTCGAGTCGGTTCATGTTGGCAGACACGTCAGCTTTGATATCTAGAGTTGCCTTCTTCTGGTTGAGGGCCTTGCACTTTTGAGCAATGTCAGCTTTCAGAGAAGCTTGAGAGCGACGTGCTTCTATTCTTTGTTGTGCTTTATTCACTTCTACCCGGAAGAATGGAAGATTGCTGGCTGGCCAAAGCTTGATTTGCAATGGCTCTGGGAGTTGGGATTCTATTTGCTCGAAGATGTTCTTTATTTCACCGGAATCGCCAACTAGAGCAGTGAGTGGAGCAGATAGTAGATCCTTGATGAGATGAAGCTGATGTGCCAAATTAGCCGATTGCTGCAAAGATGGTGTTTCTGCTCTAGGGACAGTCAGACCCATTGATGCTGGGTCAAAGGAAAGCAAACCTGAAATATCAAAGCCCTATGGACATATTTGGAGTTAGAGCAAGATGCATTTATGAAGCTATCGGCTGGTTCAGAAACGGTTCTCATAAAAGTTACATGTTCTGAACAAGAAGTGATGATCGGTTCAGGTGTAGCCGATCCGGTTGGATTGGAGGTGATAACAGGGGCTTCAACTGTGTTAGCCTGTTCGTCATGTACATCCGTCAGAGCATTTGAAGTGTCAGTTTCAAGGATGTCTTCAGCTGCGTCCTGAAAATAGAATTACAGTCGACCAGAGTTTGTGTGTATGCAATAAAGAAGAAGTTTTAGAAAGATGAGTTACCTGGTTGGTGTCGGACTCTGATGGACTCGGGGAAGCTGGTGCTGATTTCTTGATAACACGCCTCGTGACCATCTTCCTTTTCTTGGTTAAGACTCGGGGGGCAACAATTGCAGAAGCTTGTCTTCGTTTGGAAGCCGACTGAAGTAGGTCTGGCTGAATAGTCATTATCACTTTCTTCATTGATGGCAATCCTTTGCAAAAGAGTACATCAGGAGCAGTTGGAAGATAGTGGAATGGCTCCCCGTTGCTGGTCATAGGTTCTAGACCATCCTGTTGCTGCTAACAGGGTGAGCAGGATTAGTCATGTAAAGGAATGGATGATTTAGAAAGAGTGAAGTACATAAATTCAGTACCTCTTCCTCGGGGATTACATATTCAGGATCAATTTGCTGCAGTCGAGGACCTAGATCTTTCCTGAATATATGTGTTTTCCACATTCCCCACCATGTGCTAAAATCGATTGATGAAGGATTAAAGAATAGATCGGTTGGTATTGGAATATGGAGATCATCGAACATGCTATAGCATCTTGAACTGGTGAGGCCATCAGGCAGATCGGCTCTACTCTCCACCAAGTGGTGAATATGGAAGTGGGGAGGGACCTGTCCTAGGCCAAATTGCCGAGCTGCTATGACTGGTTGGTAAGATTCATAACCTGGCTTGATAATTCTATTAGAGGTGCTAATGCCAACAGGAAGGAAGCCAGGTCGGATCATTAAAGAGTATAAATGCCGAGTGCTGTTGTCATCGGCAAAGTTATCTAATCTGAAGGCAGTTGAGTTTTCAAAGGATTCAGATTCAGTGAATGGGAAATAGAGTGGATTATCCAGTCCCTTGTAGAAGATTCTGAACCAGTTTGATGCATCTGCTGAATTCAGTTTACTGCTAGGTAGACTAAATAAAGCTTGGCCGTAGCTAGTACATCTAATTGGTTTGCCACTCTCATCAGGAAAATAGTTCTTGGTTAGGCCTTGGAAGTTCGAAATCTGGTGCTGAAAGTACAGTTGTGCCCACAACTGAATAAACCACCAAGGGCCTCCAGTTCTCAGTTTCTTTTGGTTAAGCAAGTTAGATGTCATCAAATGGAGATATCTGTAGGTTTCTCCAAGAAAAAGTTTGCCTAGGCCGATGTGATTGCCATGGGCCAGGTGATAGGCCAAGGGAAGATAGTTCTTAGTTGGAGCTAAAGAAGGGCCACAGAAGATGAAGTGCTCTAGCCAAAGATTTAAGAAGGCTGTGTGTTCGTTCTCAGTCACTGGACCTTTTGTTTTCATGTGCTGATTCATGTAAGTGCCCTAGTTTGTGCAGTTAACCTTGGAAGAAAGTTTGAAGGGGACTTCTGCCATTTTGTGGGCAGCTAGATTAGGAGATCTAATGTCTAGGCCAGTGATCATGGTGACATCTAGCAGAGTGGGAGTCATGGGTCCATGACCAAAGAAGAAACAGTTCAGAGCATCGGACCAGAAATAGCCGATGGTTTTCAGAAGGTTTTCATCTTTGTCAAGGGGTGATAATGATAAGCTGAGTGCATCGGCTATGTTCAAATCCTGCCACAAGGGCATATAAGTTTTTGCTACTCTGCTGTACCATGTAATCCAGATCTTAGGAGGGTTGGGCCAGGCTCTTAAACAGTCGGCCTAGAGGTTCAAATCGATGTTTTGACTCACAAAAGGGATCCTATTTGCTTCACAAGAGATCAAATCTATGGGATTTTCATAGGTTCGTGAGCCAAGACATAAAGATTTTGGATTGGAGGGATGCGGCAGAAGGATGTCTGACACTTGAAGTTTAGAAATTCAGAAGTATGCATATGGTGTCATGTTTCAGAGTTTAGTGTTTCAGAGGCTTAATAAGCTGAGCGAAGCTAAAGGATTAGGCCGAATATTACCTTTAGGCCAAAGATTGCCGCATCACCGATTGCAGAATTTGTTGTATGAGCTGTAGAGTCTGCCATGGTTCAGATCCGTTGACTTGGGGTTTGGTTGCTGTGGGCTCTGATTCGAATTCCGGATGCTTGAAGAGTTCTTGCTCGAATTTGTAGAGCTGGGTTTTCGAATTACGCTCGGATTTGAGAGCTTGTTTCGAGTTCGGTTCAAGGTGGAAGTGATACTCTACTCTTATGCAGGTTCTTCTAGTTTGAATTTCGTCGGCTCTTGGATATTTATAGAAGCCTGATGCGTTGTCGTCGGCTTTTTGGAAAGTAAACAAGTATACAGAATTGGAGGAAATCGATTTCATTAATAGAAAGGTCATTACAAGGAAAAGCCGATTGTTATAAAGGAATTAATCCTTCGGCTTTGTGATCTTACCCCTACGATGCTACAGTACTACTTCTACTGCTCGTAGGTACCTAGTACCTACGGCGCTTGGGGCTTCGGGCCGGCGTGCCCCCGCTGCCATCGTCGTCGCTGTCGTCGTCGTCGTCATCGTCGCTGCCGAAGGCGCTGCTGCCGCCCTCGGACCCGAAGTCGCTCCAGCCGTCGCCGCCGCCGCTGTTCTCTTCCTCGCTGTCCTCCTCGGAGGACCCGAGGAACCGAAAGGGCTTTCTGCCCATCGGCTCATCATCGTCGGAGAAGGAGTCGATCTCCTCTTCCGAGGAGGAGTCTACTCCATCCGAAGAGGGGTCTTCCTCATCGCTGTTCTCCGACTCCTCCTGGAATAGGAGCCGGAGGTCTTCTCCCTCGGTCTTGGGCTCGTCCTCCTCGGAGACGGTCCCGAAGTCGAACTCCTCTGCATCCCAGTGCAGAGGAGCCAACGCTTCATACGCTGCAGTTGGGTCCCACTCCGGCGTTGGCTCCCGACTCTCCGGGATGGAGTCAATGGAGGAGGCGGAAAGGGAAGAAGAAGAAGAGGGAGAAGAGGAGGAAGAGGAAGAAGAGATCACCATGGCTGGCAGAGGAGTGGGGTTTTTTCTGCGCTATTTGGCTCTGGGAGGAAGAAGGAGTTTGCTATGAAGAAGAGCCGATTCGGGGTGAGGTTAAATAGTAAAAAGATGGAAGACGGATCGGCAGAGGAGCCAACGCTTCATACGCTGCAGTTGCAGAGACGTTGCGTCTTCCTTGGTGGTTGCAGTGTGTTTAGTGAGCATTAACGGGAAGATGAAGCGACGGAGTGGTTTTGGAACTATCATTGCCAAAACCAGGGGGGCATGTGTTATCGCCATAAATTAACAGGATTAATTTATGGGCCGAAAGCAAGATGGGCTTGAAGTAGGAGATTGAAGAAGGCTTGTAAATCGCCTCCTGCGTGAGCGTTTGTCCCACATGGGCCATGTATCTTTAGATTTACTTTAAGATTAGAGATAGAGTCCGATCGGGATAAGATTAATTTAGATTGTTTCCCAAGTCTCCGGACTATAAATATGTACCCTATGTTATTCATGAAAAAGAAGAACGTCATCACGTCTCGCAAACAACAACTCTCGGCGCATCACCACCCCTAATTCTAGGGTTTCATACAAGTAAGCGCCATGCTGCCCTGATCGCTTCTTGCAATCAGGGCAGCGTTGTTCTTGCTTTTACCTTGGTGTTACTCGTACTGAAGCGTTTTTGATGGCGAGTAATGCCAGTTGTCTTGATGATCGTAGCATGGCTTTTAGTAGATTTGTTGTGCTTCGTTGCTTATCATCTACGAATGTCATGTTGTTTCCATGCAGTCATGTTTCAATCTTATGCTAGTTCTTGTTGCATAGAATTAGCTACACGGAGACAACACCCTGCTTCTTTTCCATCTAATAGATCTAATCTGTTATGGTTTGCTCTTGTCTTTAAGAGTTGGCGTAATATCTGCTAGGTTAGGCCTTGCAAACGGATTGGATGATCCGGTGACGTGTTAGATGCTTTGCTTTAGTCTTAACAAGGAATTTATCCGGGAATCGGCTCTTGCTTGTTCTTAGGCCTCTGTTTTGGGTTATGGTTTAGTTATCTGTTACGTTTATTAGGCCCAATCATGTGTAGGATGTTCCGATTTAGTGGTGAAGATTTTACCATCGTGGATTAGATTAGTTAGGTTTAATTGAAGCAGCTTTACAATCATTCGCTTTATTTATCAATATTCGGATAGATACAGATCCAATCTGACACTTGGACTCGATCGGCTCTTTAAAGCCGATGCAAGAGTCGTCCCAGGGAGCCGACCACGGCTCGGACTTATGCTTCCACTTGTTTGTGTACGCAGGCAAATCGTAGCAAGTGTGTTCGCACCTTCCTGATCGGGTATAGGTCAGGTGGCACGCCCGACATTCTCCGGAAACTCCGGGCGCGTGACGGAATTGCGGGCCTTCGACGAGGGAACAGTGCCTGCCAGCGCCCCGGCGACCTCCCGGCTCTTCGTGTTGCCTGTCGCTGCTCGCCGGTGGGTTTCGACCGACAACACATGCATGTCGAGATAGTCTGGCCCGTGCTCCATAGGAGCAATGTCAGTATCAACCCCTAATTGTAATTGCTCAAGTAATTCTAAGTCTTTGGCATTATAAACCTCATCTCCAGCGTCCTCGTCCACAACCATTTCATCATCGTCTACTTCCATTCCGATCAATCCGGTTAAGTCTATCTTAAAATGGCCTTGTAACCCATCTTCTTGAAAGAATTCGCCATCATATGTATTGGGGTCTATGTTGTAATCTTCATTGTTTGGGACAGGTAGTTGTTGACGCTCCTTAGTGCCCCCGATTTGTATACCGCAAGCGCACGGTTCGTGTAGTTTTTCCCTTAGAGTATTCCCCCAAGGTTTATCAATCCACGGAACCAAAGATACAAGAAATAATCTACTAGCATAGAGATTCCTTTGTGTTGAGATGGTGAAAAACGAATCTAATCTACTAAAAACGACAAACACCGAAGGTAGCAAGAGAAAGTTAGAGATAACCAATCTAGATCACCTAGATCATGCATATGTTGTAGTTCCAGCTAGATGTAGTGAAGTAAGATATATGTGAATCTCAATGAAAAGCATCTTTAAACTCAAAATCTCCAATCCGATCCCTCAATACCCCACCTACTCAGTGGCAACGCCCTGTCACGACGCCGCCCCTTTGGACGAAAGTACCCTGAAGCAAGTCGAACCCCCTTTGGTAGTTCCGCCATGAACCTCTAGCCACCATGACTACAAGATCATGCTAAGCGATCTATCTCGATAATAGATCTAGGATGAAGCAAACCCAAAGAAAAGAACGAAATCGGAAGAGAGAACATGGTCGCTAAACATTCAGAATCACAAATAACTTCACCATGAATGATTGTACATCACAAGATCACAACAGGGGCCCTACCCTGATCTTGATGATCCTAGCTCCAGAACTCCGACGTGGTCTTCCTTGCAAGGTTCCCACATCGGCTAGGGAAGCCCCTAGACAACTAGCACGACCCTCGGCTCTCCGAGAGGTGTCCCTCTATCTTCTCTGCTCCTTGGCGTCGTCTCCCGAATTGATCTCTACGTGAACCTTGGGGAGGGGTCTTTAAATAGCCTCAGGGAACCCTAGGTCAAAGGGGAGGCCGAAACCGCCTCAAAAAGGGGCTGGGCCGGCCGGCCAAATGGACCCAGGCTGGCCAGCCTGGCCCATTTCTTCGCCGCCTCGTGTCCTCCTTTCTCCCCAAGTCTCCTGTAGTCTTCTAGAGTTTATGCCTTTCACGATTGCACCCCATTAGACGTCGTTATCTTCGAGATTTCTTCGAGGAAAAGGATAGGATGGAAAATCCTTCCTTAAATCTCTCTTTGCTTTGCTTAGCCCCAAAGTGTTTTGATCTTATCTTGTGGGCTTTGTCCTTTGGGCTTTATTGGAGGGTGGATGTGCACGAACGGGCCTCTAATCATCATGGCATTTGGTCCTTTGTTCGGGCTTTGGCCTTCGTATTTCTTTGTGTCATCGCGTGATCGTGGGGCTCGTCATTTCATGCTCCAAAATTGGTCAAAAACCTGCAAAAACAAAGTACCTCCAAAATATATGTGCAAACGCGAAAATGACCAATAATTGGGCCGAGGTTAGGATGGTTAGTGATTTTGATATTAAATTCATGCCATTATCAAAGTTAAACATGGGATAAAATGGATACTTAAGGAGCGCCAACAGTAGTTTACCATGTGGTGATACCTGGTAAACAACGTCCCAACCCCTAAGACGGGCATCGGTTTTGCACGGGTATGAGAGATGATAAACTTGTGTGGCTTGTTGAGCCACAATATATACATCATCTCCTGGATAGACTGATGACTGTTGAATTTCGACTAGTCCAAGACTAGGTGTCCTTCGCACTTCATTAGGATCAAACCAATGGCATTTGAATATGACAGGTTTAAGTGGTTTGCAACCACAAAATGTTAGTTCGTATATTTCTTCAATTTTTCCGTAATACTCGACCCCATCATGGGCCGTCGTAAAAACTCCAGAATTTGTGGTTCTTCGATTGAGCCGACTCTACTCATGCCTTTTGGTGTGAAAGAGAAATCCATTCACGTCATAGCCGAAGTATGACATGACCCTATAGGCACAACCATCAACAACCTACCTCAACTCGGGAGTCATATACACATCGTTTTGACCCTGCAAATTGAAGCAGGATAGGTCGTTGTATTATTCGCAAAACTTGTAATATCAAACAAAAAGTACGAGCTACAGACTGATCAGACCTTTTGCTTGAACTAAGAAATGAAATTGGGCGATCCACATCCTGCACTGTTTTTAAGAAGGGTATCAACTTGTTGCGTGGTCGCTGCCCTTCTTCCCCACCAGAATTGATGAGTAAATTCTCTGTACGAATGAGAACAAAATCGAGGGGGTTGGATGCAGAATATTGACTATATGCTACAAATAACTGAGAACTAGTTTGTTGAGAACTTACTCAATGTATGGCGCCATTTCGGAAAGATTGGTCAACACATACATCATGATAGTGCGCCACTCTTCATGTTGCAAGGTCATAGGAGTCGCACCACTTGCACTTCCGAGTTGCCCTCTAAAGAGGCTGAGGTTCGTTTCATTTTTGTCGGCATTGTAAGGAGGGGGTTGTTGGGGTCGCCACCTTCGGCCATCGACCGAAGGCCCGCGGACCGTCGGAGAAGGACCAAAGACTTCCGTCTCAAGTGAAGGACTTCAGGCGAAGCCATGCGAAGACATGAGCCTGTCAGCGAAGACCAGCGAAGACCCGCGAAGATAGCGCTTCTGAAACAGAAGCGGCGATGGCGAAGCCATGCGAAGAGTTGCGAAGCGAAGCCTCTTGGGCTGCTGCTCCGTAGGCAGCGAAGATCAAGGCAGATCAATGATGACGTTCGAAGGTGGGCCCGGGGCAGGAAGAGCCCAGCTGTGATCCACTATGTGATATAAAAATACCATCTTGTCCTTCGAATATTCTAAGAATATAATTGTTGGAGGGCATTAAAGTGTAAATCACGGGAGTTGGTAGGTGAACCGTCACCTATAAATACCCAGACCATTGTACATTGATGAAACACATTGAATAGAGAGAGAGAATTCTGCTCGATTGAGAGAAGCCTTCACACTTGGTCTTGAGTTGTTTTCTTTGTCAGGAGCGCATTTCCTAACTGTTGTAGTGTTCGTCCGATCCGGAGTCACTCTCCACCAACAGTTTGGCGCCCATCCATCGGTTCGACACACCATGCCACATCGTATGGCGGCGAGGAAGAAGATAGACACCACTACCACATCGGCAGACACGATGACGATGACAACGATGATGCCTTCACAAGACGAAGCTGCTGCCGCGCAAGGCGTCACAGCCAACAGTGATAACATCTCCGTTGACACCATCACAGACGGACAGCACGAGGTCAACCTGTTGGACCTCGGCATCTCCGCCGAAGACATCGTAGTAATGCGAAGAGTTGACGCTCGACTCGAAGAGGTGCGAAGGGCCAACAAACAAGCTCTCCAAGAAGGGGCTGTAGAGCCACAGATGATAACAAGAGCGAAGGGGAAGGAAACAAAGCTAACCAAAGCCGAGAGATAGGAGCAGTACAACAAGCTAAGAGAAGAAGAGCTTCACTGCAAAGCGCTGCAAGAGAAGATTCAAGCACAGTGACTACTTCTTGAGAAAATGCAAGCACCACCAGCACCACCACCGCTTCTTCCGAAGTAGACAGCCGCAACCAACCCACAAAGACATGTCCCGCCAAGAGTACGCCCAAGAGTCATACCGATCGAAGAGATCTCTGACCATTCCGAGTCAGACGATGAAGAGCATTACTGAAGGGGCTATCAGCGAAGAGCACCATTATCAGAAGAACTGGAAGAAGTACAATGGCCCCATCGCCTCAACCCAGCAGTGTTGCCCCAGTTTGATGGTGAGTCAAACCCCGAAGAGTTCCTCCTCAAGTACGAAGCCACCATAAAAGCAGCAGGAGGAGGCACCGCGTGCAAGGCGAAGGCACTCGTCCTCGCGCTCCGAGGCCTGACCCAGCGTTGTTATGCAAACATCCCCTCCGAAAGCATATTGTCATGGAATCAGCTTCGCTCCCAGTTGCGCGCAAGTTTCCGAGCCGTAAGGCCCGACGAAGTCACATAATGTGATTTCCACAACTTGAAGCAAGGAAGCATGACTCTATAGGAGTACCTTCAGAGCGTCATGAAGCTTTGCGCAAAAGGGCCGGATGTTGCGGACCAGAGCATCATCGACTCAGTGGTGAAAGGGATCACTCTAGGCCCATGTGGAGAATACTTATCCTGGCGCAAGCCGAAGACGGTCACCAGGCTATTTGAGATAATGCAAGAATACTGCATATCTGATCGTGCGAAGAGGTGAAGACTCGAAGAGATGAATGAGCAGAAGAAGTCACGGAATAGTGATAGATCACACTCGAAGCCATGGCACGCAGATCAGATGAAGTAACAGAAAACAGTCAATAGTGTCTCCTAGGAGGAGCCACGAGACTACAGGCATCACAAAAGCAGGAATGAGAGAGGCCATCGCGACGACAGATCCAGCCGCGAAGACAGGTCGAGCCGCGAAGACATGTCTAATCGCGAAGACAGATACCATCGTGAAGACCGTCACCAGAAAGGCCGAAGAGAGAAGGGGGCCGAAGAGAAAAAACTCCATTCTATTACTTCCATGGCAAAGAACAAGGCCATTGGACTAATGAATGCCCCATCGCTATAGAAAGAAAAGCAGAGCTCGAGCGCCAGAATGCCCTGCCAGCAAAACCAGTCAACTACACCTCGCAACCACCACAACAAACTTCCTTTCCACCCACCACCTGGACCCCAACACCAAATTGGCCAGTATCATACCCAGTCTACAACTACAACACATCATACACACCTCCAGTGCCATTACCTTCGCAGCAATCCATGCAACCACCTTCGCAGCAACCAATGCCGATGCTACCCGCTCCGCAGTACTCCAACACATGGTTAAGGAGCTCCACACCCTTACCCCCACCAGCAAAGCTTGAACCATGACAGATACCGGAAAGAGCAGGCGACACACCCTCCGGCAGCAAGGTCAACATCATCAATGTCATCTCCGGAGGATCCAACAAACCAGTGCATGAGACGAAGAAGTAGCACAAAGAATACTTTAGAACTGTGTCTCATGTGAGCGAAGGCAAATGCTTCCGAACCCCGTGGTCGCATGTCCCGATATCCTTCACATAGGCAGATCTTTGGCTGCAACACTACCCTCATAATGACCAACTCGTCATCAGAGCCAACATTGGCAAAAATTCAGTACACTTCGTAGGGAATGATGTAGGGAGAATCTTAGTTGACAATGGCAGCTCCGCAGATATTCTGGTATGGCAGTGCTTCGTAAAGATGGGATTCACAGAGAAAGCTTTGCAGAAATCGCAGTACCCGCTTATTGGCTTCGGAGGCAAGAGAATCGAAGCCCTAGGCAAGATAGAGCTCAACGTCACGTTCGGTGAAGGGGCTACACAGAGAACAGAAGCGATAACCTTCGATGTGGTGGGCATCAATTACCCCTACAACGCCATCTTCGGCCGCAACACTCTAGTGAAGTTCGTAGCAGTAATTCATCAGCCATATCTGTGTATGAAGATGCCTTCAGCAGGAGGAGTCATCACAGTCTACGGCAATCAAGAAGAAGCACGCAGATGCAAAGACAACGCATACAGCGCCAACAAGACTGTGCATGCTATTGAAGCGTCCGAAGAGGATAAAGAAGCATTTATCGCCGAGGACACGCAAAGAAACCAGAAATCCGAAGGGGTAACGCCAGCGGAACACATAAAGAAGGTACCGATGTGCGAAGACGTGCCCGACCGCATGGTGGTGATCGGCAAGGAGCTCGAGGAAGCTGAAGAAGCAAGACTCATACAGTTTCTACGGAACAATCAAGATGTCTTCGCTTGGTCTTCGTTGGACTTGCGAGGAGTCAGTCGAGAGGTAATCGAACACATGCTCACAGGGCCAGAGTTCAATGTCCGAAGAAAGATATAAGGCAGCGCAAGGCGAGGTGCAGAAGTTACTAGACGCGGGAGTTATTCGCGAGGTGCAATACCCAGAGTGGTTGGTAAATGTTGTTATGGTGCCAAAGAAGAATGGAAAGTGGCGAATGTGCATAGACTTCACGAACCTCAACAAGGCTTGTCCGAAGGACGAGTATCCTTTGCCACGCATCGACACATTGGTTGACGTGGCGGCTGGCTCAAAAATGTTGAGCATGCTGGACTGCTTCTCCGGCTATCATCAGATCTTCATGAACAAGGCGGATGAAGAGAAAACCAGCTTCACTACTCCCTTTGGGACATACTGCTACATGAGAATGCCAAAAGGCCTTCGCAGCGCAGGCTGTACTTTCAACAGAATGATCAAGAAAGTACTCGGAGACCAACTGGGCAGAAATGTCTCCACATATGTTGACGACGTGGTCGATCGAAGCAAGAAAAGGGAAGATCACATTCAAGATCTTCGCGAGACGTTCGCAAACCTTCGCCAACACGGGCTGAAGCTGAATCCTGAAAAGTGCATCTTCGGCATCCGAAGAGGCAAGCTGCTAGGATGTATGATCACTAAAAGAGGCATTGAGGCGAATCCTGAAAAAATCGAGGCCATCAGGCGCATGAAGTCACCAACTATGGAGAAAGGGGTCCAGAAGTTGACAGGCAGGCTGACTTCATTGAACAGATTCATCTCCAAGTTGGCAGAAAAATGTCTTCCATTCTTTAAGGCACTGAAAGGGTTTGGCAACATGCAGTAGGGAGAAGAGCAAATGAAGGCCTTCGAAGCCTTGAAGGCATACATAGAAAAACTGGCCATCATGTCCAGCCCCTCGAAGAAGGCGGAGCTACTGTTGTACATCGCCACTTTTGGCGCGGCGGTCAGTGCAGCTCTTGTGGAGGAGCGCTCAGTCGAAGGCGAACTCAAGCAGGTCCCCATCTACTTTGTCTCCAAAGCCCTAAATGGATCAAAGCTGTTGTATTCGGAAATGGAGAAAATGGCATATGCAGTTGTTATGGCTTCGCGGAAGCTTCGTTATTACTTTCAAAGTCACAAGATAAAAGTCCCAAGTTCTTTCCCTCTCCGTGATATGTTTGAGAACAGAGAAGCCTCTGGCAAAAATGGCAAGTGGGCCACAAAGCTAGCAGATCACACAACTGAATTCGTTCCCAGAACGGCAATCAAGTCCCAGGTCTTGTCAGATTTCATCGCATACTGGACTCCGACCACGCCTTCACATGAACCACCAAAGATTGAAACGATATGGCAGCTTGAATGTGATGGGGCATATCAGAGAGATGGAGCGGGGGCTTCGGCAATTCTAACAGCCCCTTCGGGCACACAGCTGAAATACGCAGTGAGGCTCGACTTCAAAGGGTGTACGAACAATATTGTAGAATACGAAGGCCTACTCTTGGGTCTTCAGAAGGCAAGAGCGTTGGGAGCGCGAAGGTTATCCATTAGGTCCGACTCTGAGTTAATCACAGGGCACATCAACAAATCCAACAGAGTGATGAAGCCAGAGCTGGCAAAGTACTTAGCAGCTATGCGAAGCATGGAGAAGTATTTCCTCGAATTCAGCATACGAAGCTTCCCCAGATCACAAAACAAGCAAGCCGATATATTGGCGAAGGCTGCAGCACAATATGATCCATTGCCACCTGATGTGTTCTTCGAAACTTTAAGGGAAGGCTCCGTCAATTGTGCCGAAGAGCTTGCAAAATTCATCAACGCCATAACCAGCGAAGACTGGAGGGCCACTATAATGGCTTATCTTCGCGGACACTTCATCCCAGAAGATGACAAGGAAGAAAAGAGGATGGCTCTTCGCGTCCGGAACTATAGAATAATCAACGAAGACCTGTACCGAGGGGGGTCTGCGCGCCCCTCTTAAAGTGCATTTCTCGTGAAGAAGGCAGACAGTTGCTCGAAGGCATACATGCAGGCATGTGCTCTTCGCACATTGCAACAAGAGTCTTGGTAGGCAAAGCTTTTCGCGAAGGTTTCTACTGGCCTTCGGCGGTGGCAGACGCGCACGATGTGGTTCGCACATGCCCAAATTGCCAAAGGCATGCACCGTACAGCAAGTTCCCACCAGACGAAGTGCAGTTGTTGCCTCCGGTGTGGCCCCTCGCACGATGGGGCATCGACATTGTCGGGCCTCTGCCCACAGTGTCAGGAAACTAGAAGTATGCTGCAGTCGCCGTGGAGTATTTCTCAAAATGGGTCAAAGCCAAGGTGCTCAGGGACATCATCGCCAAAGGCTTGCAGAAGTTTTTCTGGCAAAACATCGTCTATCGCTTCGGCGTCCCGAAGGAGGTCACTGTAGACAATGGTAAGCAATTTGACTCCGCAACATTCAGAGACTTCACCACTCAGTTGGGCACAAAGCTATGCTTCGCCTCGGTCTACCACCCGCAATCAAATGGTGCGGTGGAGAGGGCCAACGGCATAATCTTCGCAGGCATAAAGAAGAACATCACCGAATTGCCGAAGGGAAAATGAGTCGATGAGCTGCCAAGAGTGATTTGGTCCTACAACATGATGGAGTCGAGGGCCACGAAGTTTACCCCATTCAAGCTGCTGTATGACGAGGAGGCTGTGACACCAGAGGAAATCAAGCTCAAATCTTGGCGAACAACCGAAGGGGCAGCCACAATAGAAGAAGACATAAAGCCTTCGATCGACACGATTGAAGTAGGCAAGATACAAGCTGCAATCAACCTCAGCAAGTACCAAGAAGAAACTCAAAGATGGAAGATCAAGAAAGTGAAGCCCAGGGATATTAAGGAAGGAGATCTTGTGCTTCGCAGAATCCCGAAGGCCAAATAGAAAGGCAAAATGCACAGCAAGTGGGAAGGACCATTCATTGTCGCCTCTATGGTGAGGCCAGAAGCCTGCAGACTTCGCACGCTGGAGGGTGCCGAAGACCCATATTCATGGAACAAGAACATGCTACAGAAGTACTATGTGTAGGAACTGTGTAAAAGTCGCCGGAAGAAAATAACCGAAGGGACTTGTAGTTTAGTTTTTTCCTTATGCAAATTTTATTTCCATTTGCGAAGATTCACACGATGTACCGAAGGGACCGTGCTCTTTTTCTCACGGGGGAAGCCTTCGCACATTCAAATTGGGCGTCGAAGGTGTGAGATTTTTGACGAGGCGAAACCCTGTGTAACCCCTTGTGAAATATAAGCAAGGCCTCCGAAAAAAGAAAAATCTCATAGATACAGGTATATTCTGGAGGCGTCGAAGCGTCCATCCCTCTTCGCCAAGCGAAGAGGGGAGTCATCGGTGCAGAAAACAAGCGATGACGCTTGAAAGAAGCACGGGGCACAATGCCAAGTTGGGGCTTCGCACCCCTTAGCCTCACTTCTGAAGATTCTAAATAAGAAATCCCTTTCGCATAGAACGCAGAAGGCAGAAAAGTCCTTACGAGCGAAGAGCCCAAGGTAGAAAAGTCCTTACGAGCGGAGAGCCTAAGGCAGAAAAGTCCTTACGAGCGGAGAGCCTAAGGCAGAAAAGTCCTTACGAGCGAAGAGCCTAAGGCAGAAAAGTCTTTATGAGCGGAAAGCCTAAGGCAGGACAGTCCTGTCGCGCGAAAGCCGAAGGCTAGGCGCGACCTTCTCCGGATAAAGACCTGAAGGTCACCCTAACAAAGTTCTTATGTGCGAAAGCCTAAGGCGGAGAGTCCTGTTGTGAAAAGGTCGAAAGTCAGGCGCACCCGGCTCAAGTCGAAGAGCCAGGGTGCTAACAGCCGCGACACACAAAAATTCATCACCCCCGCTAGTCGAGTGAATGGGGGTGGCTCTTTGCAAAACCAATTTGTGCGCGACAGCGGCACCGATGAACAAAACAAAACACGTTCACCCAATCGCCCACACAAAGGTGGGGTGGCGCTTCGCAACACATATTTTTTGCACAGGCGAAGGGTAAACGAGAAAAGAAGAATACATTCATTGCATATACAAAGTATGGTTTTTGTTATAATATAAACATACACTTCGCACGAAGGCGAAGAAGACACAACAAATCAAATCATACAGTTACATCTGAGGCTTCTTCATCAAAGATAATGCAGTCCAAGTCAGATATGACTTCGCAGACCGCGTGATCTAATATCTCTTCGGCAGTTCGACGAAGAAACGCTTCAAAGTCCTCCCCTGGAAGCGAGGGCAATGCAACATTAAGCAGACTCTTCGTCAAAAATTCCTTTACGATGATACATAAATTCGTGCGGCGTCAGCACTTCTTCCACGGGCTCCGGCTACGTCTCCATATGGCCCATGGGCGCACTATAAGGCCTGTCGGTGTCCAGAAGCCATTTTATCTCAAGGCAAAGCCGGCGCTCGGCCAGAATCTCAACGTGTTTCTTAGGATTGCGCTGGAACTCCTCAAAAAATCGCTTCGTATCAGTGTTGCAGTATTCATATATACGTTTTCGGTCAGACTAGAAGTCGTCGAACGAAAGCCAAGGGTGACGAGCATGAATCTTCTCCCAAGTTAAACCAGAAACATAAAAATTCCCACAGTTTAGACGCCATGGAATAATACCTTCGGTAATCCGCGCAGGGGCCAACGCAGGGTCCTGCGCAGACACCGAAGGCGTTAGATACAGTAATATTTTGTTTAAGCACAATAGTCAAAGACAACAAAATCACTCGGCCTTCGCCTCTCACACCTCGCCACTCTTCGGCGCGCCGTCCTCTTGCCCTCCGGGAGCTCCGCCTTCGCCTTGCCCAGGGGCCTCGTCTCCACCACTTCCGGGAGCACTGCTGCACAAGTTGCCAGCATCAGCTTCGCCAAGTACACCTCAAGCGAAGATCTCCGCTTTTTCTTGAATCTGGGAAAATAGAAACTTGTCAGTTAGCAGAAGGAAAACAAAAACGATTCAACTCCGAGAAAAATGAAAGGGTACCTAATCCTTCATGCGCTCCAGCTCTAGGTCAATGAGTCCCTGGCCTTTCTTGTGGAAGTGCTTTGCAAAGTTCTTGGCGATGTTCTTTGGCAAAGTGGGAAGAGACTCGGGGCGCAAGGAGTCCAGCAGAGGCCACTCAAAAGACGCGTCCCGAAGAAGCCGCAGTTGAGCCTTTAGAATGCCCATCGAAGAGATGCTGCTCTCCGCCGGAAGCAAACGGCAGACGGCAGTGCTAAGTGTCCGCGCCGCAACCATAGCGGACAGCTCGCATTTAAAGTCCGCGCCAGACCTGGTCATCGCCAAGGAAGCACGGATCCAGCGGAAGAGCTCCGACACTTCAACGGTTTCTTCCTGCGACATCTCCGGGGGATCGAGGCCAAACTTCCTAAGCAGGCCGTGCATATCAACCTGCACCAAATCTGATGCGGAGCTGATAGCGGTGCGCCTTCACTGGACAGTTTCTCTCCCGTGGGCGTGCGTGTCCTCGGCAAGCTTCCCAGCCTCTTCGGCTTCCGTTTTGGCTTTTTCGGCACTGGCCTTGGCCTCTTCCATTGCGCGAGCGTCCCGGCGGGCGGTTTCGGCCGCTTCAGCATTACTCTTCGCCTCGGTGCGCGCAGCGGCAAGAGTCTCCTCAAGAGCAGCCTTCTCTTTCTCCAGGCTGGCCACTTGCTCCTCCACTCCCGCCAAATGCGAAGTCCATTCGTTATCAATCCTTAGTTGGTGGGAGGCGTAGCGGGAGGCAACGAAGGCCTTCAAAGAGAGGTCATCGACATCTTGAAGGATTTGGCTCACACCGGAGGCCATCAAACGCCTTTCCATGAGGGGGAAACCGAACGAGGAGCCAGCTTCGGCAAGAAATCGCCTCTCCCGGTCGCTGCTTGAAAACTGGAGGCTTCCAACAATGTTGCCCCCGATCAACCTCGCCTCTGGCATCCTGAGAGCAGTAGCCACCTCAACAGGATTGGAGGTGCTAACATGACAGCTGCTACTCGCCATAGAAGTGGAGGCCGCAGGTCTTTGACCGGCCGAACCAGCCGACCCGGATTCGAGGAGCTTCAGGCCCGCGCCCGCGGCTAAGGCAGTGGCCCGTCCTTTGGACCCCGACCCGCGCCCTTCGGCGTCCACGCCGCTTGACAACGACGACGACGATCCTGAAGAAGTCGACATGGCTGAGGAAGGGGCCGCAGGTGAGGTGGTCACGGGGGTCTCTGTGGCCGCGAGGGCGGATTGGATCTCGAGGGCGAGCTCGTCGTCACTCTCCGGCTCCGTCGCACTGTACTCCAAGATTAGAGGTGGCTTCGGCATAGGAGCGACAGCCGAGAGAGGCCGAGTGGCGATAAGAGGCTGAGCAACGGCAGTGAGGCTCTCTTTGCCCCTGTCGTCCTCGGAGTCCCCAGTGCTGTGAAGGGGCGACGAAGTTAGAATGTCAAGTAGCTTCGTACGCTTCACTCCACCAGGGCCAGAACCTCCTTTTTTCCTCTTCTTCTTCTCAAGCGTGGCGATGGCACCGCCCGCACCTCCGGTCTTGCTCGTTGCCTTCTGAGCGGCGAGCTGGGCTTTGGCATAGCACTGCGGGGCCTCGATCTCAAAGAAGGAGAACACCTGATTTCCCCGCGTGCCGGTGAGCTTCGACAGCAGCAGATCGTACTCAGTCCCAGATACGGGACCAACTATCTCATCGGCGTGGGTCTCCACCTCCGTGGCATTAATCAATGCAAGCCAAAGAAAAAGTTCTCAGGTCTTCGATAAAAAAACTCATGTTCTTTTTGAAGCCTGAAGACTTCGCTGAAGTTGGGCATAGGAAGCCCGTAAACTTCCTTCTTCGGTAGAGCCCAGGAGGACACAGTCCAGCCCTCCCTCATGGGAAAGCAACCGCACACGACGAACTCTTCCGTGATGTCGCGCATGCTTAGTACCTTCGACACTTTGCGAAGAATTATTAAGTACGCTTTGTTGGTGGGCACGCGGTCCAAGTCCACCTTCGGGGTGTCGCCCAGATTGCCAAGCTTTCGGATCACCAGAGGGTGGCGCTTTGTGGCGGGGTCGAGGGGCACCTTGTGACATAACCAAAACGATGACCAATCCCCCGGCCATTTGTTCTTCGACGCCCCCACGGGGCTGGGAGCGGTCTGCTGGAACGCAAAGGTATAACACCCGTACTGGGGATCCATCTCCGCCGACTTGCCGTCGGAGCCTTGCACGAAGATGGTCTTCAGCTGATAGTGCACCCGCATCACCCGAGCAAAGTTCTCAGGGGTCAGGGCGATGTGGCACGTCTTCGACAGCCACATGAAGAGACTGAGGCGAGAGAAGGAGTTCGGGGTCATATGATGAAGAAAGATGCCATACCGAGCGAAGATGTCGATAACGTCGGGGTCGAGGGGAAAGCGAAGCCCAGCATGGAAGAAATCCTTGAAGACGATCACTTCATCGTCATGGGGCTTCGCGTAGACATCCGTCTTCAGTGGGACTCGTCCGAGGCCAGGAGAGAGCACGCCTCTTTTCTCCATGTCCTCCAACATGGCCAAAGTCATCTTCATTGGGGCGAAGAAGGTGGTAGGCGAAGCCTTGTTTTTCTTCGGAGCCATGGCGGGAACAGACAAAGTCGCCGTGGTGCTAACGAAGGGAGAGGAGCTGAAGCTGTGCTAGCTCACGTCTAAGAGGTGCCAAGGCAGGAGAGAACAAAAGAGTTCAGAACAGGAAAGCAATGGAAGCGTGCCTCCCCTGTCCGCGCGCCCTCACATTTATAGGGGGGCGATGATGTGCAAAATCTTTTCTGCCCTTCATACCTTTTTACAGGATGAGCGTGCGTGGAAGGGCAGCATCGGCAGTTCGTAGTGGGCGCCTCATTTTCTGCGTCGAAGGAAAAAAGTCAAACCTTTTGAATTAAGTTATTAATGCATTTATGACGCCTCGATATCTTGTCCACTATTCAATAGGCATCTCAATGAGATTCTGCCCTCGTCGGACCGCGAAGCGATCGGACGAGGCCCCGAGGGTGGCGCTTCGGGAGAAGAAGTCGGAGTCATTGCCCCTCCAAGGAGGGACAACGACTCCAAGGGGATATTGTTGGGGACGCCACCTTCGGCCATCGACCGAAGGCCCGCGGACAGTCGGAGCAGGAGCAAAGACTTCCGTCTCAAGCGAAGGACTTCAGGCGAAGCCATGCGAAGACATGATCCTGTCAGTGAAGACCCGCGAAGACCCGCGAAGATGGCGCTTCTGGAATAGAAGCGGAGATGGCGAAGCCATGCGAAGAGTTGCGAAGCGAAGCCTCTTGGGCTGCTGCTCCGTAGGCAGCAAAGATCAAGGCAGATCAATGATGACATTCGAAGGTGGACCCGGAGCGGGAAGAGCCCAGCTGTGATCCACTATGTGATGTAAAAAAACCATCTTGTCATTGGAATATTGTAGGAATATAGTTGTTGGAGGGCATTACAGTGTAAACCATGGGAGTTGGTAGGTGAACCGTCACCTATAAATACCCGGACCATTATACATTGATGAAACACATTGAATAGAGAGAGAGAGAATTATGCTCGATTGAGCGAAGCCTTCACACTTGGTCTTGTGTTTTTTTCTTCATCTGGAGTGCATTTCCTAACTGTTGTAGTGTTCGTCCGATTCGGAGTCACTCTCCACCAACAGGGGTGGATTATGCACGTTAGGCAGGGTCTCTGCATAGTATTTGGTTGTGAAGTTTGACACCTCCTCAACACAATACGCCTCTGCAGTGGAAGCTTCAATTTTGCATTTGTTTTTACATTTGGTTCGAAGAACCTTTTGTTGTCTCTCAAATGCATAGCACTAGCGGCCCTGCACAGGCCCCCCCATTCGTGCCTCATACGGAAGGTGCAAAATCATATGCTGCATGGGATTGAAAAAGCCTGGTGGAAAGATTTTCTCCAATTTACAAAGCAATACAGGAGCCAATTGTTCCATTTCTGCAACTACAGTTCGAGATAACTCCTTAGCACAAAGGATGCGGAAGAAATTGCTTAACTCTGCTAGCACTCGCCACACATTGTCAGGGAAATAGCCTCGCACCATCACCGGAAGAAGCCGCTCAATCCATATATGGTAGTCATGACTCTTGAGCCCATTGATTCGCATTGTAGTTAAGTTCACCCCCCCCCCCTCCTCAGATTCGCTGCATACCCATCGGGAAACATTAAAGTTTGAAACCATTCTAGTACTTCCTTCCTCTGGGGCTTCGTCAGGACGAATTCGGCTGGAGGCTTTTTCCATTTCTTCCCGTCTCTAGGAGGCGGAATGTTGAGTTTTGGTCTATTGCATAACCTGGCTTGATCCACTCTAGCCTTAACATTATCCTTTGTCTTAGTAGAAATGTCCATTACTGTACCAAAGAGTGCCTCATCGATATTTTTCTCTGTGTGCATCATATCAATATTGTGTGGAAGCAAAAGATCATCCATATAGGGAAGCCTCCACAAACCTGACTTCTGAGTCCAGGCATGTTCCACACCATATCCCTCAAAGCCACCTTCTTTCTTGACCCTTAGCGCATCTAACTGCGCACAAATCGCAGCACTAGTCAACATCTGGGGTGGAGGGTTTTCAACCATGAGACCTTTTGTAAAGTTTCTGATGTCTCGTCTGAATGGATGGTTAATAGGGAGAAATTGTCGGTGCAAATCAAACGAAGAATACTTGCCACCCTTCGCCAACCATAAGAACTTGAGAGCTGCCTTGCATACTGGGCAGGGAAACTTTCTGTGGACACACCAGCCGCAGAAGAGCCTATATGCCGGCAAGTCATGCAGGGAGTACATGTACCACACTCGCATATTGAAGTTTGTCTTTGTAGCTCGGTCGTATGTCCATACACCTTCCTCCCAAGCATGGAGTAAATCATCAACCAGAGGCTCCATGTACGCACACATATTATCCCCCGGGTATCCAGAGATTATCAACGACAAGAATATGTTCTGTCGTTGAAACATGACTTCATGGGGTAGATTGAGGGGGATAACGAACACGGGCCAACAAGTGTATGGGGCAGCCGCCATTCCATAGGGATTGAACCCATCTGTTGCCAGTGCAACACGTACATTACGAGACTCCTCAGCTTTCTCACTATGACGCCCGTCAAAATACTTCTATGCTTCAGCATCGGCTGGATGTACCATGTTGTCAGGATGGTATCGTTTGCCTTCTTTGTGCCATGTCATCTGTTTAGCGGATTCCTCGGTCATGTAAAACCTTTGGGTCTTCGGTATGAATGGAAGGTACCGTAGGATTTTCACAGGGATCTCGAGTTGCCTCTTCTGACCATCACCTGAGTCGACCTCCAGGTACCTAGATGATTTACATTTAGGGCAGTACTTTGCATCTGCATGGTCTTTCCTAAACAAGATGCATCCATTCATACAAGCATGTATCTGCTCGTAAGGCATCTTAAGTGCACGAAGTAGTTTTTGTGCCTCATACAAGTTGCATGGCAAATTGTGACCAGCCGGAAGCAGGCTGCCAAAAATTGTCAACAAATCATCAAAGCCATCTCTACTGATTCCAAGCTGAGACTTTAGGGCCATTAGATGTCTGATGGCATCCAGTTGAGAAACATCAGTATGGCCGTGAAATGGTTTTTGTGCCGAAGACAACATGTCGTAATAGGCCTTTGCGGTTGCCTCTGGTGGATCCTCCCTAACCTGGCTAGGTCCTTCATCGAACTGTGCTTGATGAAAATCATCCAACATGTCTTCGCACCCAGCATCAGCATCATAATTCTCGATATGTTGTCTCACGACCTCGTCTCTCGCATGATGGGCTTCACCATGACAGATCCACCAGGTATAGTTTGCCACAAACCCATTGGTGCAAATGTGTTTACCCATATTGAACTGTGATTAAAATATCTTGTTTGCACACTGACGGCAAGGACACAAAGCTTTACTTTGTCCTTGCTCAAAAGCTTTTTTCAGAAAATCTTCAACCTTCCGAACGAATTCATCTGTCCAGTCACGTTTATCGAACCAGCCCGTGTACATCCACTCACGGTCATCCATCCTAGCTTTAACAAATTACCGAGACATATAAATCAACTGCATCTACACGATATCTACCATGCTCTAATAGGTGAAGATAGGTCCTAATCCCACCCGAGATGTGTAGATGGTGTTAGTTTCCATGCTCTACTCCTATCCGAGACAAATTTCGGCAGCACATCCCCGCTGTTCTCCGAATACACGTCCTGACAAGAAGATTGTGCATTCGGAGAACAACAGGGAGGCGATGCCGAAACTATCTCGGATCGGAGCAGACCATGCAAACTAAACCCATCTACACATACTCAGGCTGTTCAAAAAATGTGGACAATTCAAAACAGATACGATCATACATATGCAAAGATATGCATATTTTCAACCGTATCTCTTTCGAATGGGAGACGTCTAACTAGGTTTTGAGATCTACAAATATAATACGGATTGAGGGTCGAATATGACTCTCACCTTGCTGTGACGGAGGAAGGCGGCGGGAACCAAGTGGCGGTGACCGATTCCTGCAAAAAAAAAACAATTTAGTGTTAGAGAATAATTTTACCAGCACCTCCCCTGGCACAGTGAGGTTCCCAAAACCAACGGCACGATAACAATCACGATTCCAAAAATAATAAATTTGAATTTTGCCTCAGATATGTTGCATTTCATTTGACCTTGAGCTTGAAGGAAAAGAAACATCACAGGTAGTGGCAACAAGGGGTTCATAGCAGTCATGAAACCATGTGAGACACCCAACCCAATCATCTTATGATCACAACTGAGTTGTTGTTTGGGCATGGATGTCTCACATGGTTTGATGACGACCATAAAAAATGTAAGTGTACAACAGAAGCTCAAGGTCATCATATGTTACCCAGCAAAAAAACTGAGTACAAATTGATATCTTCACAGGCATTGACATAAAATCATTTGACATGTCTATAAAGAACTAAAATCACAGACATTTATCACTAATATGTATCTATATTTGTTTCAAAATCATGTCTAAAGAGCTAAGATCACTATTATTCTAAAACTAATTTCATATCATCACATGCTACTACAAAAAACAATTGACACTCACCCAAAGTGCGAGTGACGTGTACTGGTGGGCAGCGGGGCAACGAGCGGGGGTCCCTCCTTGTACTCCCTCCGCCGGTGCGGTGCCCACCTCCTCGGACGCCGACGCGGTGCCCTCGTCCTTCTTGGATGCTGGCACGGTGCCCTCCTCGATCCTTCTTGGACGCCGGCACGCGGCCCTCCAAATCCTTCTCCTCTCCCTCTCCCTCTCACATTCCTCCTCCTCCTCCTCCTCTCCCTCTCCCTCTCCCTCTCCTCCTCCTCCTCGCCCGGCGCAGAGAACCGAAGGCGACGGCGCCGGACGAACGAGGCGGCGGCGACGGCTCGGGGGCGCGGGGCGGGTCGGCGACGCCGGCCGGGCTCGGCGCGCGGAGGAAGAGGGGGCGGCGGCGGACGGCGGTGGCGGGGGATGCGTGGGGGCGGCCTCGGGGGCGGGGTCGGGCCGAAGCAGGCCGGGCGCATGGCTGCAGCGCCGACCGGGCTCTGCGCGCGGAGGAGGAGGTGGCGGAGGCGGACGACGGCGGCCTCGGGTGGCGGCGCCAGCCAGGCTCGGCGCGCGGAGGCAGAGCGGGTCGGCCTCGCGTGGCGGCGCCCAAAGGCGGCCGCGGCGGCGGGTGGCTGCGGCGGGGTGGGGGTGTGACGGCGGGGTGGGGGCGGTGGAGGCTGTGTGGGCGCGTGACGCGCGGGGTGGGGGTGGCTGCTGTTAAGTCATGAGCCAGACTTCACCGTGTGACAGGATCCAAGACACATGGCGAAGTCTGACTTCACTGTGTGCCAGATCTACGGCACACGTTGAAGTCTTGACTTCGCCGTGTGTCTTAGTCTAGACACACGGCGAATAAATTTCCATCATTTCATGTGCACAAGTTTGATAATGTACTTTCTAAAAAATCACTAAATCTAAACACTAAATTTTTTTATATGGCCTCAATAACATGATAAATATTTTTACTAGTTCCATTCTATTGTTTCATATCATTACTAATCATATTTTACTTATGTCAATTATAATAGTTTACTTGCAATTAATACATTAAAAATACCAAATGGACCCAGAAAAATATGAAAATTCAACATGAAGCAATCATTATCGCATATTGTCTATAGGAAAAGTTTAAAAGTCAAACTCAAATTTTTCTATCATGACATGTACAAATCTAACCTCATTATCTTCTTCTCTCTGAAACTTCTTCGGGAAACTCTCAATTTATAAGCATCACCATGACAAAATGTTTGTATCGTGCTCAATTTTTTACCATACATTCCACGTATGATAGCATGAAGCTGCGACAAATCTCTTAATTTTCTGACGTCGTTCTAATTTTATAGAATTTAAACACTATTTACCACCACGATCGTCATAATGTTTCATTACCACAATCTTTGAAATTTTGTTTGAACTACTAGTTAAGGTTTTACACTACAGTCAATATCATGAAAATCATTTTTACAAATTTTTTCCTATTATTTCATGCACTTTTAATTAAAAATTGATTTATACCACAAAAATCATCTAAATGAAATAAATTAGTTAAATAAAACTAACATGTCTATAAAATATCATATTCAAACATAGAGTACCAAACAATATATGGACAATGTAGAAAAATTTTGGGTGGAAAAATTAAAATATTTTAATTATATGTGCCGTGTGCTGAAGGATGGCACACGGCAAAGGTTGGTTTTTGTCGTGTGCCAGAGATGGGGCACACAGTAAATGGAGCTGTTCGCCGTGTGCCTCTCTGGGCACACGGCAAACGCTGACGTTCGTCAGGCGCCGTCCCTGGGCCTGACGGTGTAGCGACTTCGCCGTGTGCTAGGCTTTTGGCACACGGCGAACACTCACGTCCGTCAGCCCGAGCGACGGCGGGAGCACGTGCCATGCGCGTGTTTCGGCTTCGCCGTGTGTCTGGGCTTCGGCACACGGCGAAAACGGTTGTTTGCTGTGTGCTTGGGGTCGGCACACGGCGAAAATGGCTTTTTCCCGAGTGTGTTTTATTTGCCATGCGTTTTCTATAAGGCACATGATAAATAACACCTTTGCCGTGTGCCTGAAAAAAATACACAGCAAAAGTTCAGGCACACGACAAAATGCCGTTATCCGATAGTGAGTGTAAGACGTTACAATGGGAGACTGGATTGCCGAGTGACCAGAAAAGCGTACGAGACAACTTAGCTTCCTTTTTTTTTTGAACTTGACAAATTAGCTTCCTATACTGTGGGCTTTTGCCGTAGGCCCACGACCATCACTTGATCAGGACGACCAGCCAAAAAAACACAGACGTACGCCAGCCCAGCCATGTATTGTAGTATGTCGCTATACGCTGGATATACTAGTTTTTATTCTACGTATATAAGCATAATATACTAGTCTTTTGTATTCCCTCCGTCCCAAAAAGAATGTAACTTTAAGATTTGTGCCGGTCAATTTGACTAAAGTTTGACCACATTTATAATAATTAGTATTAATATTTATGTTTCAAACCAGATATATTACAAAAATATATTACATAATTAATCTAATGATACTTATTTTGTATTATAAATGTTAGTACTCTTTTGTATATTTTGAGTCAAAATTGAAATCGCTCGACTCCTCAAAAAGCGAGAATTACATTTTTTTGGACGGAGGGAATATAAAGGTAAGGTATGGCAGGCCAAAACCTCGCCACACAGCTGGCTGCGCCATGGGCATGTGCATCATCGCCCTGTTAGGTGACTGCAAATTAAGAGCAACTCCAACAGATGATGTATATTGACTTGGCTAGGTAAATTTAAAGAAAGAGGAGAAAAAACTTGTTCCAACAGTCTCTTCATCTCTCTCCCCTCGTAATGAGCCGCGCTATCTCTCCCCCACGCCTCGCTTTCTTTTCCGCGCGGCGCTGGCTCGCCATCCCCTCGCTCGCGCCGTCGCTCCCTGGCCCCACGTCCTGCGCCACGTCCGGCCTCCCGTGCCCTGCTCCGCTCTGCCGCCGCGCCGCCGTGAAGCCGCCGCCGCCGCGCCCCATCCGCCTGCCGCCGCGGGAGACACGGAGCTCGCGCGGACGCCGGAGTTTGCACAACCCTTGGAGGTCGCGCTGTCACTGGAGCTCGTGCGGACGCCGGAGTTCGCGCAGCCCCTGGAGGTCGCGCTGTCGCCGGAGCTCGCGCAGGGGAGCAGAGCTTTGCGCCGCCACTGCGGGAGGGGGCGGAGGGGAGCAGAGGAGGGCGCCGCTGCCGAAGAGAGGGGGCGGAGGGGAGCAGAGGAGGGCGCCGCTGCCGGAGAGAGGGGGCGGAGGGGAGCAGAGGAGCTCGCGCGCTCGTGAAGAGGATAAGGAAGGAGAAAGAAGAGTATGACATATGGGACCCATGTGTAAGTGGGTGTGGAGTGGGAGAATTGAAGGAGCCGTTGGGTTTTAGAGGGTGAAAAATGAAGAGTTTGTTGGAGTATACCTCTTAATATGAAGAGCAATCTGTTTAAAGAGTTAGATGGAGAGTCAAATAGAGAGTCAAAAATAACTAGTGTGTTGGAGTTGCTCTAACAACCGACTGGCTATCCTCTTGAGCTCCTCACCCGATTTTATGATTTTATACGAACCGTGCAGGTACGAGTACATGCCAATAATTAGAGCTGGAAGCTCCAGGTCGCTTCCAGATCCATCCGAGGACAGCAGCCAACCGACAGCAGTAGCTAGTCGGTTTTTAGTGGCTCCATCCCATGACTGCAGTCACGCACTCTCCCTCCATCCTAAAATAACCATGCAAAAACAAGATTAAAAAAACTCGAAAACACTCGATCTGTGATGACTAGACAACCTGGTTTTTTTTCGAAAGCGTGCATATGCACGTGCTTCGTTAAGAGGAAGGGGAAAGTTTACAATCTCCACAGAGTCACGGCGAGGAGCCGCACTGAACATAAAGAGAACGCAACAGATAACTGAAAAAGGCGAAAGGGAGAGACCCTCCACCGATAGCCTAAACAACTGAACCTGCAAAGAAAAAACACCAACACAAGGGAGCCAAAAAACTAGATATGGCGCAAACAACACGGCGGCAAAACATCTGCCAGATCATCACGGTGGCAAAGCATCCACCCGAGCACACGACGACAAAGCATCCGCCAATAGACAGGGGCCAATCACACCCTCAGCGGTCGGCATGAGGGAATATGCAATTCATGTGGTACAAGTTTCTTGGTTTTCAAGTTGTTGGAGGAGAAGGTAATAGGAAATTTTAGTGGCATGGTTAATTAGTATATTATTAGTTTGATGCTATAGAGTCTGACAAATAGCTTTTCACCAGGGGTGAGATTTGTGTTCAGCAAAATCGACATGCAAAGTCCTGACAAGGAGTATTCTTTTTGCATAAAGCTTATTGATGAAAGATACATCTGTGAGTTGCAAGTTTCTTAGCTGCACCTTCCTATACTCTTTAGTGATTTACATTTGTGCATAGATGCTGAAGTTCTTTCTCTTGTTAATTACAGTAGTCCATTGTGCTCCCTTTGTGCATGGCTCCGAAGAACTTGTGAAGGATCTTAACTGCAACAATGATCTGTACAAATTTGTGAGGACCAGGAGAGAGAGGTTCCAGATCGCTACAATCAGTGGTACTTTATGATACATATTCTCTTTACCTGTTCTGTTTCAGAAAAGAATGTCTACATTAATGGAACTTCAATCATGTCAAAGGTTCCAGGTTCAGGAGTATTGAGCATGACAAAGTCTTATGAACTTATGTAAATATTTGTTCTGAAAATATACCAACTAACTCATACTCATATTATTTATTCAGAGTTACGGTTGTGCTTTCTGCAGGAAATCTCCAGGCAATCTCCTTTTGCCCTGACATGTCATCCATAACATCGTCATCACTCTCAGCCTTGTCACTCAATTCCGGAAGTGAAAATAATACCAAGCAAAGGCATACTCGAAGTCGGTCAAAGAATCAGGAAATTGCTACTAAGAAAGGACTAGCATCCCCCGGTTCCATGGTATGCGTCGCTCCCCACGAATAATTGTGAGTACATCCTATCATCCTCCTTGTGCATAGCTAGCATGTAATTGTTATTTAGTTTGTAGAAAACGCAAGGCAGTATTCAGCGATAATAAATAAATCGATATGGATATTGATTGTAGGAACGCTGCTAAAGTTGCCGTCAAAAGCTGGCTCCGGTGTAGCAAATTCATCTGCGGCTGGGCGAACTTAATAGCAGGCAGCGGAAGATAGACACTTGGAGATCCATTAACCATCTGGGAGGACTCTCAATTCTCCATGGCGACTTCCTACTCTCCTTCCAACAGCAATGGGACGCGGAGATCTGTACAGTAAAATTTAAGCACCTCTGTGTGGCAGATGATTAGATCAGGCATCAAATATGAACTTTCGATCCCTGTGTTGACACATAGGCAATGCTGTATTTTTTTTTGTCTGCTACTTGGCATTTCCATCTCAAACTCCCACCATACCTCTCGGTTTCACTGTTTGCAATTTTTCATTTGCCTAATATTCTTAATAATCTAGGTATTATAAGCTTGTTCTAGCCTCTGAGACGGAGACACTCTTCTACACAGTTTAGCTTGTAATTTTACATGTTGACATGGTTTAAAAATTTGCCAGACCAAAATGTTTAAAGGATCCACAAATACAATGTGCAAAAACTATATCTTCCTTGAATATTCGTTGTAAATGAAATATGTAAAGGTGGGCGTAGCTAAATTATAATGCTCTAGAAGTTGCAAATCATCAGACAAATGTTCTCAGTTGTGCCCGGCAACAAAGCGCAAAAACTGAAATGTTGATATGAACATATATAAGTAGTGGGTTGTCTTGAAATATGCCAAAGTTAGCTTTTGGGCCGAATGTAGCCAACAAACTGGATGAAACTACAAACTGTGAGTTTGGAATGTACACAGTTTTGCTACATTCATTTGGACATCCCTCCTCCCTACAATGGAAATTTCAGTGATTGGAGACTAGCTTGGACGCTGTCCGTAAGTTTCATCAGGCAGGAGCAAAGTCAAAAAGTTCTTGTACAAGTGGCGATACACTTGCAGTATGCACAAGGTTCTTGCACTTGTCCTGATCATCAATGATCATTTCAAAACTTTGGTTTCTTCTTTTGGAGGCATCACAGTTCATAGATATAAAAAAAATCAAAATAGCACATTTCCTCCAAGGCTTGGTTGTGGGTGGGAGGGGGGGGGGGGGGGGTGGAGGGCAGAAGCTACTGCAGAGCATTGACTTTCAGATCGCCAAAATGTATGTAGCATCACTAATCAAACTCCACATAACCCATATGACAATATTGTTTACCTTCAATAAACTGACTATTGCAGTATCTGTGACCAAGACCACATTGAATGACCCCTTTTTTGGGATTAGGTTGAAAGACTTCATGCTTGGTATAACTGAAAAGAGAAAAGATGACACCATGCTCCTGAATCAAGTATGATCAGGAGCACAGTCCTTGCACCAACATAACAGATTTTGACCTTACCATGGAGATTATTTCCAGAGATTTGTTGCAGTGGAGCACTCAGATAAGTTTGTGTATGACTACCTGATGATGTATCAGCAGTCCACAACATTTGATGTGGGAAAGCAATAATAAGCCCATGGTAAGAAATTTTGTCCTATTTTTAGAAAGAAAGCCGAGCCCGGCCCGTTATCTCATGATACAACCAGCAACCAAGGGAAAAACTTTCTAATAGCTAAAAATTAAGAATAAGTTCTCTAAGGTTTTTTCTCTGGGAATCAGTTAGTAAGGAAAATACACCACATATGTTTATTTCGGTTACTGGCCGATGAAATAGCTGTAAACAAGAGCTTCTTATAGGTCAATGAATCAGTTTAACATTATTAACTTTTCACTAAACGAAAATCTGATGCTGTTACCTAAGCACTTGACTCCACTATCTGTGTATGTGCGTCAGTGAAACTTCACAGCCAAATTTTTTTTATGCAGTTACAAATCTCAAAGATCTGAATTGACAGTAAACATATATGATCGGATTGTTCTCTCTTCTGTCCCAATGCTAGTCTTGCTCAATAAGTAGTGACCAGTCAGAAATTGTTTTGGAATGGATAGTTGTAAATCACAGTAGCATTATAAAGCCACTACATGACTGCCTCATCATACCAGAATCACCTCAACCATAATCAGGGAGCAGCACTAACCATAATCAGGGTGTAGATACTGAATTAGAGTGGTCCATCTTATGAAAGTAACTGGTGACCACTGAGAAAGCACTAACCATAATCACCAAGTAATGGAAGTTCAGATGTATCAGGGAGATAGCCAAAATCTCTCAGTAGACTCGTCAGCTCATCCAGTACTGCATATATGGATTCTGCCTGTGGGTGTTCTGTCCCTCTTGCGATGAAAGTATGAACCTCCTTCATCACCTCAACCCAACTATAACCTGGTTCCTTCACCGTCCCAGCATAATCCATCCCCAGTCTTAGCTTCTGCACATCAGCCCATAGCCCTTTGGAGGCATAAATATTTGACAGTAGTACATAAGGGCCACTGTCTGATGGATCTACTAAGAGTGCCATTTCAGCAGCATACCTCCCAATTTCAATGTTACCGAAGAGACGACATGCACTCAGCAAGCTCCTCCAAACAGCTGCCTCTGGTTTGATTGGCATCCTTTCAATAAACTCCTTAGCATAATGCAATTTTCCTGAACGGCCGAGAAGATTGACAACAGAAGCATAATGCTCAGTACCTGGTTCAATACCATATTTTGTTTTCATAGAGTTAAAATGGTGTAAACCTTCATCCACAAGACCTGCATGAGCACATGCTGTTAGGACACCAACAAAAGTGACATAGTTTGGTTCTAATCTGGCCTCTCTCATCAGCTGGAAAACTCTAAGTGCTTCTTCAGCATGACCATGCTGTGCATATGTCGAAATCGTTGAGTTCCAACAAATGACATCCTTCCCACATGTTGACTCAAACAACAACCATCCTTCTTTAATAAAGCCACATTTTGCATACATGTCTATAAGAGCATTTGAAACATGAGGATCAATGTCAGCACCTGCTTTAATGATCTGGGCATGAAACTGCTGCCCATGGAACATGGTTGCCAAGTTGCTAGCCACAGTTACTAGTGCTACAAATGTGAACTCATTAGGTGTTACCCCAGAGATACGAAGCTGGTTGAAGAGTTTTACTGCCTCTTCGCCTTGCTCATTCTGGCTGTGGCCAAAAATCATGGCATTCCATATGGCCACGTCCCTGTTTTGCATCATAAGAAACACAGCCTTGGCATCATCCACGAGGGAACATTTCGAATAGGCATCAATTAGGGCACTCCCCACGTACAGGTCTACTGAAATTCCTGATCTGATGATGAGACCGTGAATCTGTTTGCTCAATTCACTAGCTGACTGAAATGATGACAGCCCAAGGAGCGAAACAAAGGTCAATAGATTTGGCCTTAGGGAGCAATATCTCATTTTATGGAATATATGAAGCGCTTCTGTAAGATCACCTTGCCTTGCATATCCTTCAATCATCGCATTGTAAGAAACTGCATCGTCATGCACCAAGGCATCAAATACCGCTCTCGCAGCAGTTAGATGATTACACTTAGCATACATGTCAATGAGAGCATTCTTGACATACTCGTCAGTCTCCAGGTTAGCCTTTATGGCATGTGCATGTATCTGCCTTCCTTGCCATATAGCTTCCAACGAACCACACGAATTCAAGATACTTGTGCAAGCAAAGACATCTGGCTGCCATCCAGCTCGACACATCCGCCAGAACATGTCAATGGCTTCAGCATCAAGTGAATTCTGCATATAACCAGCGATCATTGTTGTCCAAGACACAAGATTATGGTTCTTTGTGTGATCAAACAGCTTCCGAGCCACTAACGGTCTGGAGCACTTGCAATAAAGATCCATCAGTGCATTGATCACTGAAGCATCCATTCCTGCTGCACTTCGATAAGCATAACCATGTATTTGCCTGCCTCCTTGTATGAAGGCAAGCGCGGAGCAGGCACTGACAGCACTTGCTAGCACAAACCTGTCAGGACGGACACCTTGAACCCCCATCTTTTGAAACAAGTCCAGGGCACGTCCGCCCTGTCCAATCTGAGAGTAACCAGTAATGACTGCTGTCCAAGTGACAGGGTTCTTTGCGGGGAGGGCATGGAACACCCGCATCGCCGCATCCATGAAGGCAACCTTTGCATACAGGTTGGTCAACGCTGTGCCAACGTAGAGATTGACATCCAGGCCAAGCTTGAGGGCAGTGCCATGCACTTGCTCGCCGAAAGGAACAGCCCTGGACTGCGTGCAGGCCCGCAGGACACTGGCAAGCAAGAACTCGTTGGGCACCTCGTCAGATGATTTCCTGAACGCTGAAAAGAGGAAAAGAGCTTGATCGTCGCCGCCGTGCTGCGCATACATGGAGATGGCTGATGACCAGGATACGAGGTTCCGGTGCAGCATTCCGTCGAACAGGAGGCGGGCGTCGAGGAGAAGACCGAGCTTGGAGTAACCACAGAGGAGAAGGTTGGCGAGGAACAGGTCACCGAGACCTTCTGAGACAACGGCGCGGGCATGGGCAGCCGGGAGGAGGCGGCGGAGGTGGTCGCCGGCGAGGCAGGAGAGCAGGGTTTGGGCGAGGCTGCGAGCTTGGCAGGAGTAAGAGACTGAGGGAGCGCGACACAGTGGCCCCACAAGATTCATACTCAAGCATATCCTGCTCCACTAGTTTGGTGGCGGAGGGGCGAGCCGGCCGGCGGTGAGCCAACCGGCCGGCGAGGCACTGGTAACATATATGTACAGAAGTTATTTGAGATCACTATACTCTACATTAATCCAAAGTTATTATTTCAGATGAATATGAGAAATTTTAGATGCCTTATTTCCACTATCCTTCAACATGGCAACAAAGTACCTTGAAGTAGGGAAACAGCAAACCATCCTTATTTAAGTCCTAGTTTAGCATGTGTACCCTGCATCAAAGAAATGCAATATAAGAACCATCATATTTGATTTTCTATAAAATTGAGAACAAGACCCAACCAATATGCTTGCTACTGATGAATTAATTGCTACAACACTTCATCATATTTGATCGATTCATGATGCAAAATACAAACACATCCTCAGATTTGTTCATTCATTCATTCATCCAGACTGTGATTATGAACTGCTAGCCTGATCTCTCAGAAAAAAAAGGAATGTAGGAATATTTCTGAGGCATCTAAAAATTGAGGAATGCTGAGATGCCAAAATGCCAAATCAAATATGTGTGGAGTCCCCATGATGTCATATTGGAATTACTTGTTACTAAACTAAATCTGAATAAAGTGTATACAGAATTTAGAGAGTTAAGTTAACAAATTCGAAGAGCTACTGGCTGAAAACAAGTCAAGCTAAAGAACCAATATTTAGCACTAGTTAAAACTGAACAAGCAGACCAGACTAGGACAAAAGGAAATAAATTGAGCAGCATACAGGTCAAGAAGGTTTTCACTGTTGGGAACCAAAAGCAGCTAGCTTGAAGAATTAAACTACTGACTACTTCACATGACGAACCAAATAGCTAAAACAAGCAGGCAAGGAATAAAATATGGAGTCAAAGATTAGATTACTTAGCAATGATGGAGACACTCCACACAATTCAGAACTAAGCTGAGCTACTGTTTGCAAACCTCACAATAGAGTCACCCTGCAGCTATTGAAACGATGCCTCTCGACCTGCAGACTCCTCTGCACTGCATTCACCCTGCACAAGCTGGTCCAGCTTCATTGATAAAAAAAAGGGTCAACTGCTAATCTTCAGTTTATGGAACTGCACACATGTAAATTAGGAAACAGAGCACTGTGCTTATTTCTTTTTTTTCTGCAGTAAGATTAATTCGCACATAACTCCACATGCCAACTACTAATGTCGACATCATAGCATATACTGTACTTGTACAACAGTAAAATCTACTTCGCAAAGCATGACCGAGCTACATATGGGAATTGGGGAAGACAGGAACACAAAGAGTATGATACACAGCCACAAAAACAAAGAGTAACTGACAACTAGCACTGCAAGAAGATCCTTATGATGTTCCATAAAAACAAAGAGTACACTAATTCATTATGATTTTGTCGTAAAGTGGTTTACTTGAAGAGATCTTTGATACACAGCCACTGTCATAGTGCCTATGATATAATGTCGAACAGCATAGATGTGCCAAATTCTACCAATTTTTCTCATGAACAAAGCAGTGTATGACTGACTAGACTTTGCTGCGACGCCAAAATCATAACCACCAGCCAAACAACACAGACAGCGCAAGCATTGTTTCGACAGGCTATTTCAGGCTAGCATTGTTTAAACGCGTGCCTCAATTTGTGATAGGCCTAACCATTTAGACGGTAGTGCTGGGATTCCTCCAGTTCTGAACATCCGAATCTGCGAATGAAGTGAAAAGCATGAATATTATTAACCCAGAGAGACCAACTGAATGAAACAGGGAAGGCATGGGATTTGGTCAAACAGGTTGCCGGCGATGGTGTCGCAGTAGGAGGAAGGGGAGGAGGTCTGAGCGCTGGCCGAGATGCAGCCGGGAAGGGAGGAGGTACAGGCACCGGCGCGCGGGCACGGGAGCAGGTCGTCGGGCGGCGGGCGCAGTCGGCGGCGGCGCGGACGGATATGGGTCGGGGCAGAGCAGAGCGCGGGCGGATGAATCCGATGCGGACGCGGAGCGGACTGCTTCCCCCACCCCCCGGTAGCGGCGTTTTGGTTTTTGGAGAAAATAGAGGAACCGATCGATCCCGTGATCCGTCTCTCTCTCTCTCTCTCTCTCTCTCTCTCTCTCTCTCTCTCCGGCCTCCGCGCCGCCGCCCGACGCCGCGAAGTCGACGCCCCCGCCTTACCTCCGGCACTGGCGGCCCTCGCCGCCGACGCCGACGCCATCCTACGCCGCCCCAGACGCCCCCGCCGCCTCCACCGCCCACCGGAGATCTCCCACCGCCCGGCTCCGGCGGCGAGGGCGCCACCTCCGCTCTGCCGCCGTCTCTTACACCTCCACCGCGGACCGGCGAGCCTCCCGGAGCTCCCTCTAGGCCCGAAGGCTACAGGTAAGCCCCAAACCCTAATCCCAAATCTCAATCCCAATTCATTTTCTAATACAGGATTTGGTGAATAACTATATAAATCAGACGTTTGATGAGGAGTAAGACTCTTTTTTCCTTTCCCTCGCGGGGTGCAGAATTTTATATTCATTTATGACTGATCTTAGTTAACAAGTTCATAATTTCATTTTTGTATTGCTGTAGGTGTTGATAATATCTCTAATATAGCTAGGAAAAAGTGTGAAAAAATGGAAGCTCTTGATGATGCCATTGAAGCCGGAGGAAAGAATTCAATGAAATGCACACTGATTTTGGCTCAGGGAGATTCAGCCAAATCATTTGTTGTGAGTATTTCAAACTTCAATCTATCATCATGGCCCTTATTTTCTAGATGCAGCGCACTATATTGGAAAAACAATTCTAAGGTGCTGGTAGGTAGATGTAGCACAAATGTTGAAGGAATGGCTTCGACGTGCTAGTAATTAACGCCCTAAGGGCAGCCTTATCTAGAAAGAGTTTAATCAAAAGCTCAGGGACTCCCTATTAGTCAACTAGACTAGATGACAGCCAAAGTGACAACTAAATTTTACTGATAACACCTAACCTAAGACAACGTCTACGACAGTCAAGGATCTTGTAGCAATATAATGACATATGCAAATCACATCATGATGTATGTAGTAGAGGTAAAATCAAATTAACTTTTATTCTTGGTAGCTAAATTCAAATTTACTTGTCATGTTGATAGTTTATGAATTTGCCATACGATGTCACCATTTTCTTTTAATGATAATATTTTTTTTTCAAGATGTCTGGCATGGACGTTCTTGGTCGTGAACATTATGGTGTACTATCTCTTATGGGCAAGGTGGAAAATGTTCGCGACTCAGATGTCAAAGATTCAGTGAGCCCAATCATTCAAAACATAATGAATGCACTGGGGCTTGATTTTGAGGCTTGTTATAAAACTGCCTATAAATTAAGATATGGCCATGTGATGTTTATGATGGATCAGGTTAGATATGTTCTAAAAGTCAGCTTAGCTTCATTTGTAGGACTTTTATTGATTGACATGTTCTTTTTAAATAGGATGCTGATGGAATTCATACTAAAGGACTCCTACTTAATATATTTGGCAAATATTGGCCTTCGCTACTGAAAATAGATCGATTTTTATCTGATTTTACCACACTATTAGTAAAGGCAACAATTGCTGATTCAGATTTTTTTTCATTTGTCTATATTTAATTTATAACATTTATTTTTTTAATTCAGGCAGAAGCTAAAGATGGTGGTGCCGAAGAAATATTCTACACGATGGAAAGTTTCAATAGATCTGATGTTAAAAGAGACATCGATTCTTGGAACATTACGCACATTAAGGTTTCCCTTTATCTATCCTTCATTTTGTTTTCAGAGCGACATAACTATTATTAAGTATAGTATATTATTTGATTTCTGTAAGAAGATTAGTTTGCATTTGGTATTTGTTCTTTTAAATAAGAGTTACAGGAAAACAGACACATGCTATAAACTTTTGTTGAAGGTAATGATCAAGTTTTAGAAAACCAAACAACAAACTTCTAGGGATGGGTCACTTCCTGTGGAGTGACATATGCAACATGTATTTATCTTCTCCATTTTTTGAGATAAGTTTTTTAATTTCTTTGAGAACACATTCAGCCAGTTTAGTTTGTCTAATATTACCTTAATTAACTATCTGAATCTTAATCCATAATACCAAAAAGAATATCTACAATCTAATAGTTCCAGTTGGTAATATCTTTCTATCAACAACTGATTTGGTGTCCCCACCTCAATCTCTCCAAATCATACTTTATTATTTCCATATCTGTTTATTATGACAAATTGTTTATAAATGCTTTGTTCTCCCAAACTCACTTAAAAGAAATTTATAATTATAGGAGAAATATTTTTTTTACATTTAGAATCCTTCTTAGTTATTTCAATTTAAATTGAAAATTAACTCAGAAAGAAATAAACTGTTCCTTTTGGTTTCTACAGGGCCTGGGATCTTTGATGGCAGAAGAGGCCAAAGATTATTTTGCAAACATAGATGACCATAGAAGATATTTCAAATGGAGTGGCGAGATAGACTCCAGGGCCCTTGAAGTATGTTTTGTGAAAGATAAATGGAATGCCAGAAAGATTTGGATCATGAGGACTATGAGCTTGCAGTCGCAGATTGAAAATGAGGTTTGTTGGAAACCCCTCTCTCTTGAGAGTTTATCACAAACACACTAGCAATAAGTTTTTAGTTTTTAGTCAATGAGGCTACACTAGCCCTCATAGTGTTCTCATTTATATTTAGCTGATACAGGGCTGTAGACTGCCCATAGTGTCCTCTAATTAATGCAATCAGTGCCTCCTATGATCTGTCTGTTATTTTCCTTAATTACAAGTATAAATCCAGCTAGCACTAATAGTCATGAACCTAGTAATAAGTTTAATGCTAACAAGGTTATTTTTCTCAACGTCATTTTTGTATGTATGCTGCTGGCTGAATTGTAGATTTAACGATTGCAAACCTTTTCACAGATCGTGGAGGTTGATCAACAACAACAACATAGCCTTTTTTCCCAAGCAAGTTGGGGCAGGCTAGGTTGATCCCACTGAAAAATTTATTAAATATCATTGTTTCTTGTATAAGGATTAAGGAGTTCTCGCGATTTGTAATCAAGGACTTATTGGGCTCAGTGCCATCAATGATGGATGGTCTAAAGACCACACAACGAAAGGTGTTGTTTGCTGCTATGGAAGACCTCAAGGAAAAGAAACAGGTGAGTTCTGAACTTGAATGCTCCCATGATGTTAATTTCATTGTACATCAACTATATGCATTGGAATTTTGGTGCAAACTGTGGATAAAGGAATTTGGCCTGTAGGTCTATGCTTAATTTTTTAAAGCAAATTCAGCAAGATATAGAGCTAAAGCCCATTGCCCATTCGGCCATTCCTGTTTTGACATGCAGTGAATTAAGTTGCCCAAGAATCTGTTAAGAGTAAAATACATGGGCGGTCCTCGAACTTGTCTTAAGATGTCATCTAGGTTCCTAAACTCTCAAAATGCATTTTCAGATCCCTAAACTTGTTCCAAGGTGTCACATTGGTCCCTAATATCTGAAAATACATTTTTAGGTCCATAAACTTGTCTCGCGGTGTCATGCAGGTCTCTAAACTCTCAAGATGCTATTTATAATTTAATATAAATGTTTTTTTTCTACTTTGAGTTAATGAAAAGCCCTTTTGCTACTTTAAATTTAATAAAAAATTGATATTTTAATTTTTATTGAGAATGAGAACAAATTATCTTAATAAACTTATACAAAACGCATGCAAAATATAAAATAGTTAGTAGAAAATATTCAGAATTAGCATTGATATCTCCATGTTAAACAGGAAAACTATAATATACATCGTTGATATCAATTGATCTAGATTAACCCACGATGTATGATTAATAAGCAGCTAATTCAGAATTAAAATGGTCTTAGTGGTAAGACTATAAATGAATTGGCTGAAAAAATAGCTTAATAAACAATCCATTTTGAATACAATTAATTAATGGTAATTTTTAGGGATTTGAAAGTTCATCTTGAGAGTTTAGGGACCGAAATGATATATCAAGACAAGTTTGGGGACCTGAAGATGCATCTTGAGAGTTTAGGGACTCGAATGACACCTCCAGACAAGTTTAGGGATCTAAAAATGCATTTTGAGAGTTTAGGGGCCTAGATGACACTTTGAGACAAGTTCGAGGACCGGCCATGTATTTTAATATGTTAACTACTTCCATGTGCAGTGCTGTCCTTGCTTCAATTAGCTTCTCATTAAAGAAAGCAATGAGTAACTTTCATGAGATAAAAGAATCCTAATGCCTGTTCCACTCGCATCACATTCAGATGACATATTCTGTCACAATGGAACCACGCCTGATGTTCAGCGGGTGGTTTGCGTTTTTGGGGTGAGGCGTCACTCTGGTGCTAGGCAGGAGGAAAAGAACTTGACGAGACAATAGTTGCGTATTCTTGGGCACTTGACCTATCAACATTCACAGAATATGTCCTCTGACGATTGAAGCACAAACTCTGCAAAACCCACACAATCAAGGATGAGGAACTAAATCTGGCAGGAGAAAACACAATCCATGAGGTATTGTGCTGTCTTCTCAGCTTAGTCAGAGCAGATGACATGCCAGATAATCTAAATTTATTGTTAGAAGTTACATTGGTGCATCACAATATGTTTTACTTCATTACTTACTACTTGATAGTACCTCATCAGATATCTGATCCTGGCCTTTTGCTACACATTATAGGTTGATGAGTTTGCAGGTGATGTTGTCAGCAAAACTGTGTATAGGCATGGTAGATCTAGTATGGAAGGCACGATTATTGGTATGGCTCAGACTTTTGTTGGAAGCAATAATGTGAATTTGCTTAAGCCCAGAGGCCAGTTTGGTTCACGATATGAGGTATAGAATATGATATTTTTTTTGTTAGCATGTTATGTATAGGCTGGCCCACGGGCCCTAGCTAGCCGGCCTAATGGCCTTTAGGGGCTGGGCGCCCACTGTGTCTAGGTGCGCCCCCCCTCAGGATATCTCTGTTGATTAGGATAGGCAAGGATCCCTCTGATAGGGTTGTTTCCATCTACTGCGGCATCCTTGCCTATATGTACTCGTACCGTGCTTTGCACCCTAATCAATCAATTATATTCCTGGCCATACTCACTTTCATGGTATCACGAGTCCGGGTTTTGCCACCCCCGATTCATCTTCCGCTGCCCTAGCTAGCTATGGCAGGGACTGTCCTTCCCGATCCCGCCGCCGCCGGCAAGGATGCCGTCGACGTCGACGCCGCAGCCGCCGCCGCCAACGCTGAGCGTGAAGAACGCTCTTGCCAAGCCCAGGCCGCGCGCGACGCCACCTTTCTGGAAGCCGAGGTCGCGGAGAAGGAGGCGGCCGCCGCTGGGAAGGAGCGCGACGACGCCGCTAATCGCGCGCGCGCCGCCCACTCCGGTGCCGCCGCCGCCCGTCAGAAGGCCGCGGCCGCCGTTTCCGATCCCGACGATGCCCTCGACGCCGCTCTTGACGGCAGCGACGTCGACACGCACGTCTCCGATCCCAACCGCGCCGCCCTCGACAATGCCTTGCTTCTCCATGAAGCCGCGGCTCTCCTCAACCTCCACGCCTAGGCCGTCGCCGTCAACATCCGGAGCATCGTCCATGTCATCCTTGACGTTAACTCCGGCAGTTTCGCGCGGTGGCGCGAACAGTTCGTGCTCACCGTCGGCAAGTACTCTCTCCAGGACCACATCTTCTCCGACGTCGCCTCCCCCAGGAATCCTGACTGGGCGCGCATGGACTGCGTGGTCCGGTCTTGGATCGCTGGCACGATCTCCCACGACCTCGCCGACGCCGTCCTCGAGAGCAACTCCACTGCGCGCTCGGCATGGCTCGCCGTCGAGACCCAGTTCCTTGGGAATTGCGAGACGCGCGCTCTCATCCTTGACGCCGAGTTCCGGAATTTCGTTCAAGGTGATCTTTCCATTACAGATTACTGCAAGTTCAAGAAGATGGTGACCGAACTTCACGAGCTGGGCGAGCACGTCTCCGACCGCACGCTGGTGCTCAACGTGCTGCGCGGCCTCAACGAGCGCTACGCCGCCATCGGGATGCACCTCCGTCGCGGCCGGCCGTTCCCCTCCTTCCTGGAGGTCCGGAACGACCTCCTCTTGGAGGAGCTCACCGCCGGCACCCGCTCCTCCGCACCCTCCACAGCCCTCGTCGCCACGGCTCCGACGGGCTCCCGCCCTCCTGCGCCACCTCCACAACTGCCCAAATCGAGCAATCGCTCTCGAGGTGGCGGATCTGGGGGCTCTGGCGGCTCCTCCAAGCCTCGGCACGGCAAGCGGGACAAGGGCGCCGGCGGCAGCAGCGGTGGCGGCTCCTCTGCTTCTTCCAGCGGCGGTGGCGGCAGCAAAGGGACCCCTGCGTCCTCTGGGACCCCGTCCCCCCTTGAGCCGTGGCCCTCTCTGCTGAACCCCTGGACCGGGTCCATCCAGATGTGGCCCAGTCAGCAGGGGTTCACGCCTCGACCAGACCCGCAGCCGCAGCAAGCTCTGCTAGCCCAGCACGCCCAGCTGCAGGCGCAGGCTCTTCTCCAGGCCTAGGCGTACCAGCACGCCCAGCTCCAGGCGGCACAGTAGCAGGCGCCGCAAGCCCCGCTGCCTTAGGCGGCTATGTGGGCCGCGCCGGGCCATCTCAACCCGGCCACGGGCCTTCCTTCATGGGATCAGCAATCCCTGGCGTCCACCTTCAGCACCGTGTCGCTCAACCCTCCGGCACAAAACGAATGGTATTTCGACTCAGGTGCCTCCTCCCACATGACCTCCGATCCTTCCACCCTTATCTTTGCATCTTCCCCGCGGTATCCCTCTCCTTCATCAATTGTTGTTGGTAATGGTTCTCTTCTACCAGTTACCGCCACTGGCACAGCACGCGTTCCAGGCCCTTTTTCTCTTAATAATGTTCTTGTTTCACCAAACCTTATTAAGAATCTCATTTCTGTACGCCAGTTTACTTCTGACAACAATTGTTCCATTGAGTTTGATCCCGCTGGTTGTTCTGTGAAGGATCTTCAGTCCAGGAGAGTGATCGCCAGGTGCAATAGCTCCGGTCCCCTCTACCCGCTGCAGCTGCCCACCGCCACCTCCCTTGTCACCGGTGTTGATGCTACTCTTTGGCATCGCCGCCTAGGACATCCCGGTCATGAGGCTCTCGCCAAGCTTGCTCCCGCCATACCGTCATGTAATAAAAACAGTAGCAGCTCTTTGTGTAATGCGTGCCAGTTAGGTCGCCACATCAGGCTTCCTTTCCCTACATCCTCCTCTCGTGCGTCCAATAAATTTGATCCTATACATTGTGATCTTTGGACATCTCATGTGGTTAGTGTCTCGGGTCATAAACATTATTTGGTCATTTTGGATGATTTCTCGCACCACTTATGGACGTTCCCATTGCGGCTTAAGTCTGACACATTTTCCACGCTCGCTAACTTCTTTGCTCATGTGACCACCCAGTATGGCGCCACTATCAAGACGGTCCAGTGCGACAACGGCCGCGAGTTCGACAACTCCAGTGCCCGCACGTTCCTCCTTGCTCGTGGGGTTCATCTTCGTATGTCGTGCCCATACACTTCCTCCCAGAACGGTAAAGCTGAGCGCATTATTCGTTCAATTAATAATGTCGTTCGCTCTCTACTGTTCCAAGCGAGCATGCCTGCTTCATACTGGGCTGAAGCACTCGCCACCGCCACATACCTCCTTAACATTTTGCCTACCAAAACGCTGCAATTTGCCACGCCGCACTTTGCCCTTCATGGGTCACTCCCGTCCTATGATCACCTTCGCGTTTTCGGTTGCAAATGTTACCCTAACCTTTCAGCCACTACTGCACACAAGCTGGCTCCACGTTCTGTCCTTTGCGTCTTCCTTGGCTACTCAGCTCATCAGAAGGGATACCGCTGCCTTGACCTCGACTCCAACCGGGTGCTCATCTCGCGCCATGTCGTCTTCGACGAGGCTGCTTTCCCTTTCGCTGCGCGCTCCACTAGCTCCGCCAGCCTTGACTTCCTGGATGATTTCATTAATACTAAGCCGGCCCCTATTGGACCGACTCATGTTTTGTCTCGTGCAGGACCTCTTGGCGACATGGCGCCTCTCCCTGGACTGCCACGTGCGGCAGCCCACCCCGCACCAAGCGTGGCCGGCCAGGTTCTGAGCTCGGCCGGCCCGCTGCCACGTGCGGCCCTCCCCAGGACGGCGCCGATCGTCCCGCCGGGCTTCCAGCCCCTGCCGGCTGATCGGCATTCAGCGGCTGCCACCCCGACGTCCTCGTCCTCGGCAGCCCTCCGGCCGGTGGTGCGGCACCTGCAGCCACCTCGCCGCCTGTCGTCGCCGTGCCACCAACGCGCGAGCTGCGACACGTCTACTCCCGTCGGCGTGTGCCTCCACCTGCCGCACCGACTTCTACCCCGCCGACCGCTGCCCCGCTGCCTCGTGGTGCGGTGCCTGTTCCTCCAGTGACGAACCAGCACCCCATGACCACGCGGGCTAAGCGCGGCATTCGTCTTCCAGCAGTATACCATGCTGCGCCGCTGTCCCCGCTCCCGAAGACCTTCCGCAGCACCCTTGCCGACCCAAATTGGCGGGCTGCTATGGAGGAGGAACACGCCGCTCTTCTGCAGAACCATACCTGGGATTTAGTTCCGCGTCCGCCGCGGGCTAATATCGTTTCTGGCAAGTGGGTCTACAAGCATAAGTTCCAGTCTGACGGCAGCCTCGAGCGCTACAAGGCTCGATGGGTTCTTCGGGGTTCCACTCAGCGTCCTGATGTGGATTTTGTTGAGACCTTCAGTCCGGTGGTCAAGCCTGCTACGGTGCGTACAGTGCTTTCTTTGGCTCTCTCCAGAGGTTGGCCTATTCATCAGCTCGACGTGAAGAATGCCTTCCTCCATGGCACTTTGTCCGAGACAGTCTACTGTGCTCAGCCTTCTGGTTTTGAGGATCCTGTTCACCCCGACTTTGTTTGCCGTCTAAACAAGTCGCTTTACGGTTTGAAGCAAGCCCCTCGTGCATGGTACAGTCGGTTCGCCACTTGCTGTCTCTCAGGTTCGTTGAGGCCAAGACTGATACCTCATTGTTCATCTTCCGGCGCGGGACCGACATGATTTACCTGCTGCTTTATGTTGATGATATTGTGCTCACAGCTTCCTCCCCGGCACTCCTCCGTCGCACCATTCAGGCGCTACAGCTGGAGTTCTCCATGAAGGACCTTGGTGAGTTGCATCATTTTATGGGCATGTGTGTGGAGCGCCACGGTTCTGGTCTTCTCCTCACTCAGCGGCAGTACATGTTGGAGATCTTGGATCGTGCAGGCATGGCCGAGTGCAAGCCCTGCTCCACTCCTATTGACACCAACTCGAAGCTCTCAGTTGATGGTCCGCCTGTTCCGAATGCCACAGATTTTCGCAATCTGGCTGGCGCCCTTCAGTGGCTGACTTTCACCAGGCTTGATATTGCATATGCGGTGCAGCAGGTGTGTCTACATATGCATGATCCACGGGAGCCTCATCTTGCCGCCCTGAAGCGTATCCTTCGCTACATCCGGGGTACTCTTCATCTGGGACTTCTGATCCGTCCTTCTGCCATGGCTGAGCTGACTGTGTACACTGATGCTGATTGGGCTGGCTGCCCCGACACCCGCAAATCCACCTCAGGTTATGCTATCTTTCTTGGAGATAATCTTGTTTCCTGGTCGTCGAAGCGTCAGAACATAGTGTCCCGGTCCAGTGCAGAGGCCGAATACAGGGTTGTAGCCAATGGTGTTGCAGAGGCGACATGGCTCCGACAGCTGCTCCTCGAGCTTCATGCTCCACTCCGGCGCGCCTCGTTGGTCTATTGTGACAACATCGGCGCCGTTTACATGAGCTCCAACCCCGTCCAGCATCAACGCACCAAGCACATTGAGATCGATCTCCACTTCGTGCGGGAGCGTGTTTCCATTGGTGAAGTCCGCGTCATGCATGTTCCGACTGCCTCCCAGTACGCCGACATCTTCACCAAGGGGCTCCCATCTTTTGTGTTTTCGGAGTTCAGGTCCAGTCTGAATATCCACGGTGTCGATGATCAGACTGCGGGGGGTGTTAGCATGTTATGTATAGGCTGGCCCACGGGCCCTAGCTAGCCGGCCTAATGGCCTTTAGGGGCTGGGCGCCCACTGTGTCTAGGTGCGCCCCCCCCTCAGGATATCTCTATTGATTAGGATAGGCAAGGATCCCTCTGATAGGGTTGTTTCCATCTACTGCGGCATCCTTGTCTATATGTACTCGTACCGTGCTTTGCACCCTAATCAATCAATTATATTCCTGGCCATACTCGCTTTCAGTTTTTTTAGTTTGAAAACCACTATCTTTTTTTTTTCTTCTAAAATGTATCATTTCAGGGAGCTAAAGATCATTCCAGGGCACATTATTTATTTGTTGAATTGAATGACATAACCAAGTTCATTTTTCGGGATGATGATAAAGATTTACTTGAATACTTGGAAGAAGATGGAATGTTAGTTCAACCAAAGTGGTATTGTCCTGCAGCACTCATAATTAATAAGTGGTCGATTTGTGGTTAATGTATCTAACTCCACTTCCATAGGTACCTTCCTGTTGTCCCAATGTCATTGGTGAATGGCACTGCCGGAATAGCAAGAGGTTGGGCATCTAACATTCCAAACTATCACATGAATGATGTTATTAATGCTCTATTCAAGCTATTGAGAGGCCCCACTATTGCAGAAGATAGCAACAGTATATCATTGAAACCAGGCTACAGAGGTTTTAAGGTATCTTTCTGAAACCTCACGGCTTGCTTTAAACTTTCTATTGTTCTCTGCATCGAAGCCAAGTGTCCTACTACTATTACCATAACGAAGCTACAATTTGCATCCATTTGAATTCCTAAGCATGTGTGTTAGACACTTACTCTTTTTACTTTTGTTTGATTTTGATGTCCCTTTTTTTTATTATCAGGGAAGGGTTGAAAAATCTACTGACAATGATCATGGAATAAATTGCACCATTTATGGTTGTGCTACAGAAATCAGTGATACAGTAATTGAAATAAATGAAATACCTCCAGGCAGAACAATTGTTGAGTACAAAACCTTTCTCCAGTCCCTACTGCCTGATGCTAGTAATAGATCTGAATATTCCAAAATGAAATATCCAACTATTGAGGTATTGATAAAAGGCTTTTCAAGTTTTGTTTCGTAAAATGCCTTATGTATGAATCTTTCATGATTATGTTACTGAAATTAGTTGCATATATCATATAGTGTTTTCAAGAACTGCATGAGGATGCGAATAACTTGAGGTTCAGGGTTTCCTTGGACAAAGGCAACATGATGTTTGCTAGAAAGAGAGGCCTGCTGGAAGCTTTTAATTTGGTGAGCAGAATGCCTGTAGAGACTCTAAATTTACTGGATGAGATGCAACAGCTGCGTCAATTTCTTAACGCAGAAGAAAGTAAGTTTTTTTCTTCTGTACTTTATTGTTGGTCTGAATTTCACAATGAGACGTATGATAAAAACATGATGCTACACGTGCAGCACTGACAGCCTTTTATGACATGAGGCTTCCTTATTATGCTGCAAGAAAGGTACTTCATTTCTCTGTTTGTTTTGTTTGTGTTTATTGATATTGTATAGACTCAAGATTTGTAATGCTCATGTGTAGGCAAAGCTACTGGAAAGGATGAGTAATGATATGACAAGAATTGATAATACCATTATGTATCTCGAAGCACTGGACAAAGGTGAGATCAAGCAGATAAACAGAAAGAAGCTCATTGCTAAGTTCACTGAAAAAGGTTACAAGGCTATTCCAAATGATGGGGATTCAGGCTTTGATCATCTCATTAATCTATCATGTGATGAGCTTGATTTTGAGTGTACCCAATCTCGTGGCGGAAAGGGAAGGCCTGCATCAACGAATGGAGGAAATGCAGAAGACTAGAGATACTGACCTCTGGATTAAAGACCTCGAAGAATTGCAGCAGAAGTTAGCTGAAACAGATATGGAACCCCAAAAGCGAAGTATGTCCCCAACTTCTTACCCTTTGTCTTTTCCATATTGCCAACACACTAAACCAACAATTTGGTTGCACTTCTCTTGTTTATTTCAGAAGTTGAGCGGACATCTGCAAGCAGTGCTAGTGACAAAAGGACCAGGTTCGGCCTGTGACAGGTAGCATCGAGAAGCGAAAGCCATATCTGTGCTGTCAAACTGCGGGGAATTGTTCAAAAAACAAAACTGTGTTGAAGTTGAACTTACTATGCTTATTTATCTAGTGTTGACGTAGTAGGGAGGATAGATGTGATTGCTTAGATTGTAAGGTGGTATCTGGGGAGTGTGTTGTCCTCAACGCAAGGTTGTGGTGGCGGACTTTTGTCTTCGGGTACGTGTCCACCGGGATAAACGTGCCAAGATTGCGAGAACAAAGTGGTGGAAGCTTAGAGGGGAAGCGGCACAAGCGTTTAAGGAAAGGATGCTAGGTGAGGGGCCTTGGGAAGAAGGAGAAGACGCAGATGACATGTGGCTAAAGATGGCAACATGTGTTCGGAAGGTGGCCTTAGAGGTGTTTGGCGTGAGTAGGGGAGGCAAACAGGAGGGGAAAGATACTTGGTGGTGGAACGACGAGGTGCAAAGGGCTATTAAGAAGAAGGAGTGTTTCAAGCGCCTCCACCTTGACAAGAGTGCAGCCAACATCGAGAGCTATAAATTAGCAAAGATGGATGCAAAGCGAGTTGTGAGTGTAGCAAAGGGTAAGGCGTATGATGACCTGTATCAGCGGCTAGGCACGAAAGAAGGGGAGAAGGACATTTATAGGATGGCTAGGATCCGCGAGCGGAAGACAAGGGACATCAACCAAATCAAATGCATTAAGGATGGGACAGATCGACTGCTAGTGAAGGATGAGGAGATCATGGATAGATGGAGATAGTACTTCGACAAGTTGTTTAATGCGGAGAGCGAGGACCCTACCCTTGATTTAGATGACTCTTTTGACGATACCAACAGACGTTTTGTAGAGATCGGGGAGGCTTTGAAGAGGATGAAGGGAGGTAAAGCGATGGGCCCTGATGGTATCCCCATTGAGGTGTGGAGATGACTATGAGATAGAGCAATAGTATGGTTAACTAAGCTTTTTAATCTCATTTTTTGGTCAAACAAGATGCCGGAAGAATGGAGGAGAATTATATTAGTACATATCTTCAAAAACAAGAGCGATGTTCAAAGTTGTAATAACTACCGTGGGATTAAGCTGATGAGCCATACGATGAAGCTTTGGGAGAGGGTTATCGAGCATCATCTAAGAAGAGTGACAAGTGTGACCCAAAACCAATTTGGGTTCATGCCTGGAAGGTCAACCATGGAGGCGATTTTCTTAATACGATAATTGATGGAGAGATATAGGGAGCAGAAGAAGGACTTGCACATGGTCTTCATTGACCTTGAGAAGGCATATGACAAAGTACCGAGAAATGTCATGTGGTGGGCTTTGGAGAAGCACAAAGTCCCAACTAAGTACATTACCCTTATTAAGGATATGTACAAGGATGCGACGATGTTTGTCCGGACATGTGATGGCAACACCACTGACTTTCCTATTAACATAGGCCTACACCAGGGGTCAGCATTGAGCTCTTATTTATTTACTTTAGTGATGGATGAGGTCACAAGGGATATACAAGGTGAGATCCCTTGGTGAATGCTCTTTGCTGATGATGTGGTGCTAGTTGACGAGAGTAGGACAATGGTTAATAGGAAGTTAGAGCTGTGGAGACGCACGTTAGAGTCGAAAGGGTTTAGACTTAGTAGGACCAAGACCGAGTACATGATGTGCGATTTTAGTGCGACTAAGCATGAGGGGGGAGACGTTAGTCTAGATGGGCAAGTGGTGGTCCAGAAGGATACTTTTCGGTATTTAGGATCGGGGTTACAAAAGGATGGCGACATTGATGAAGATGTTAGGCATAGAATTTCAGCTGGCTGGTTGAAATGGCGGCAAGCTTCTGGCATCTTTTGTGACAAGAGGATGCCACAAAAGCTAAAAAGAAAATTCTATAGGACAGCAATTCGTCCGGCGATGTTATACGGTGCTGAATGTTGGCCTACAAAAAGACGACATGTCCAGCAACTGAGTGTAGCAGAGATGCGGATGTTGCGGTGGTTTTGCGGACACACAAGGAGGGATAGAGTCCGGAACGAAGTTATTCGGGATAGGGTCGGGGTGGCACCAATTGAGGAGAAACTTACCCAGCATCGACTGAGATAGTTTGGACATGTCCAACGAAGGCCTACTGAGGCGCCGATGCGTAATGGGGTTCTTGAGCGGGTCGATAATGTAAAGAGGGGTAGAGGTAGATCTAAACTGACGTGGGATGAGTCGGTTAAGAGAGACCTTAAAGATTGGAATATCTCTAAAGACATAGTTTTGGATAGGAGCCCTTGGAGGCTAGCTATTAATGTGCCTGAACCTTGAACTCATTTCTTTTGGGTTTCATCTCTAGCCTACCCCAATTTATTTGAAAAAAAGGCTATGTTGTTGTATTTATCTAGTGTTGACATGCTTATCTAGTGTTGACAACAGTTTGTCCAAGCCTCGCTTGTGCGGATGTGTTTATTTCTGCACTGCTGTAACACGTAGTTTTGTGCTACACTACTTATGAAGTTTTGAAAACAGAAATCACTCTTGAAGTTCTATTTTGCTTTTGAAGTATGCTGTTCGAATCAGAACTTTCTAAAAAAAAGTGCTCATGGAACAGGTAGGGTGCTTGTTGGTGGTCCTTAAGTGTCAAATCTCACCGCCAACTATACTCAAGAACAAAGGAACACTATGCAAGTCACGGTGTTAAATTGAAGGTGAAAAGACCATTTTTAAGGCTGCAATGAACGATTTGCAGCCGTTCTGTATGTCTCACCCGTGTGTTCCCCAGTCGCTCCTTCCTCCCATTCGTGTTGGTGAGGAGCTGGCACAGGGGCCGGGCCGGGCCGGTGTGGGGTGGGGTGGGGTGGGGGGGGGGGGCTACAGAGAGCCACACGTGTGACTAGTAGTCAAGGTGTTATATAGTAATATTTTCCAAAACTGTATATCCAAATCAAAATTTGATTGCACAATTGTATTCCTTGCGATAAAATTTTCAAAACAAGATCATACCTAGATGATTTTTTATGTGGAACATTTTTTAATGCGGAATGGCTGGCGGCGAGATGTGGCCCTGCACCATCGAACGGCGACAGACAGGCACAGCCATGTAGCGGCGCTCCCACGCATGTGATCGGGCAGCAGCATGGACACGTGCCGCCGGGGCGCTACAGAGAGTCACACGTGTGACTAGTAGTCAAGGTGTTATATAGTATTATTTTCCAAAACTGTATATCCAAATCAAAATTTGATTGCATAATTGTATTCATTACATAAAATTTTCAAAACAAGATCATACCTAGCCGATTTTTTATGTGGAACATTTTTTAATGCGGAATGGCTGGCGGCGAGGTGTGGCCCTGCACCATCGAACGGCGACAGACAGGCACAGCCATGTAGCGGCGCTCCCACGCATGTGATCGGGCGGCAGCATGGACACGTGCCGCCGGGGCGCGGCGCCCTGTGCTCAACAGGCGGCGGTGCGGCCACACACGGCTAGGACGTGCACCTATGCTCGACGGGCGGCAGCACGGCAACACGCTGCTTGGCATGCATTGGCGCCGTTGATTCAGGGTGGGCATTCAGTTCTCTGGTTTGATTTTTCGATTTTTGAAGAAATTCGGTTCCTAAAAAATAGAAACCGATCGGTTCTAAGAAAATTTAGGAACCGAGCATTTCGGTTCGGTTCGGTTTCAGTTCTAACCGAATTAACTGAAACTTTAGGAGAAGGTAAGATAACAAGAAAAACATACATGTTCTATAGCAAGTTTAGACAATACTTCCTCTATTTTATAGAGAATAGTAATTGAGAAGAGAACAATAATGATAGAGTAATAGAAATATGACACATCACATATAAACTAAGTATACTATTAGAAAATACATGTAATTCAGTTCTTTCGATTAATTTGGTTAACCGAGAATAGGCACCAAATTTTTTTCGGTTATTTCGGTTCCATGTTTTTTGGAACTGAATAGGGAACTGATTTTTTCAGTTTCTATTATTTTGGCTTCAGTTTTCATTATTTCAGTTCGGTTTTTGGTTCGGTTAATTATGCCCACACTGACCGATGATGGGCATGGACGGGGCAAAATGGTCTTTTCGCATGCATCTTAACAACGGCTGAAAATAGACAATAGTGTCAAACTGAAAATCAATTTCAGACCTAGTGTCAAATATGGAAGATTTAGTTTTAAAGGGTCCATAAAGGAATAAGTAACTTTGCTAGTGCTAAATAAGGAATTTTCTCCGCTACCTAAGCCCGCAAATGTATCACACTTGCCTCATGACGAACACACTCTACATCACACAGTTCATCTTCCACGAAAAAGGAAGGGATACACTATTGAAAAAAAAATACTTTACCTTAGAAAGCCAGCCAAATTGATGCTGTGTCGCAATAGTCGTACACTGAAACCACCCCTTTCCCTCTAATTACTATGCTGCTGTTGGCCCCATGTAGCTCTGCGGGCTTTGTTATGAATGGCTTTGCGCATTCCCCATTTCATCAATTGAATTACCACGTATGACATGGTGCTAGGTCATGCACTTCATCAAACAGGTGCAACGTACACATCAATACCAAGAAGCTCCGTAGCTCACACAGACCATTGAATTACCATATATGACAATACTATCACTTCTGGATCTTCTTTTCTTGTGCAAAATTATCATTTCTGGATCTTGTGCTCTCACATGATCTAAAGTCCACTGAAGCAAGCAACTCTAGCTGTGCCCCATTTATGGGTCAGTTTGTTTGGCGCCTCTCAATGTATAAAAAAAAGATATTTCATCTCCAGCACTGCACCACAGGCCCTTGCTGCAGCCCATTTCACCACCAAAAAAGACACCCCCTCACAAAACTTACCTCTTCTCCAACAATTAATCATTCCTACTACTAAAATTGATGAAAGAATGATGGTATAAATAAATAACAAATGCACATTAATTAGATTGAGATCTTACCTTTTCCATGCCAATCTCCTTCTCTCACAACTTAGTAGGTTTAGAACAACTGCCTGTTAGGGGCAGATTCATTTAGCTTCTTCTAATTTCTATAAGTCTATCATGAATCCTCCAAGTTGGAGGCCTGACAGGTGGGGACGCCGTGAGGGATATGGGCTTATTAATCTTGGTAAAAAGTATTTTAATTGTTTTGGTTCGTTATAGTATTGATTTTGCAATATCATACTCTTGATGGAGTAGATTGCTACAGATTCCAACGGCGGAAGAGATATGCCTAGTAAATATTGTACTTGGAGAAATAAAATATTTTCAGACTCTTCTAAAGAGAAGGAAATATTTTAAAATCACTTGACGCGGGATTGGAGGCGATGGAGGGCTCCGATCGCGCGAGGGGGCGATGCACGACGGGCAGGGACTGACGACGGACGAAAGATGAAGAAAAAAAGTGTTATCCTTAGCCTCTTCTTAGTATTTTTATATTTAATTTTAGTGGTGGAGAAGAGAGGAGATGGACCAGCTGAAGCAAATTGCCAAACATGACGATGAACTCGATCCCGGCCTGATCAAACAAAAATGCGCTTCCTCGCGCATCGGCGGTGCGCTTAACACCTCACAAAGGCCGCTTGCCCGTCACATTTTCCAGCAAACCGATCACTTAGCCTCCAAATGTGATGTCCACTTCAAAGCGCACAGAACCACTCTCTGTACATAGGTAGGAAACAACACCATTGGGCCAAGCAAACAACACAGGATGACTGATGCTGGAACGGCAACTGAAATCTTTCTTGTTCCAACGGACAGGTAGCACAGGGAACAACACAGCGGTCGTCGGTACACAACACCAGCGTGGCCAACCAAATGGATGTACACAGGATGGGCTAACAGGCTCCTTCCGAGATGCTGACTCAGAGGGACGGCAGCAGCCAGAACATGGAGACGGCGGATGTCGCGATGAAGGACCAGGTGATGAATGCCAGGATCACCGAGAGCTCGTACCGCCCGCACGACAGCTGTGGGTACATCCTGCAAAAGTGTACGTCCCTCTCGAACAGGATGGTTACGCCGGCTGAGGCAGAGGCGGCTGCAAACGACAAGATCGCCGTCACCTGCGTGCAGCAACCAACCGCATCTTAATGTCTCATTAGCTGAACTTTTATAGTGGAAGTGAAATCAGAATAGGGTCCACAATATGCAGTGTAAAATGCGGTTGGTTAAGTGAAATCAATCCAACAGGAGAAAAAGACATTCCACAAGCTAGAGAAGTATCATCCAAAAGTAATGCAGAACACATTACTAGTTTATCATCTCTGATGTTGAAGAACAAGCTTAGGGAAGGTGCATTACTTATTCAATGCATACTTTCCTCTTAAATGTAAGTACTTGAGCAATAAGCAGACAAAATAAACCACGTACCCAGTCCCCAACAACAAACAGGCTAACAAGCACAGGGTTGTGAAGATCTCGTTTAGTCTTCAAAGAGTAGATATCAAGACAAGCAAGGCCAAAACTCCAAAGAAGCTGCAGGCCCATTGAAGCAATCAAGTAGCTGAAAAAAAGAGACATCAGAATAAGACACCTAGTAGCAGTGTAAAAGATACCCCAATATATGCATTATTGAGCTTTGAGCACATGCCCAAGCCATTCTGAACATTACTCAATAACTTTCAGAAGTGATTAAGTTGCAGTCTCAATACACTTAGCTGAGCAGGAGAGAGAACCATTTATGCATCAATGCAGTAGTCAAGAGTTCTAGACATGCAACACACCGAAAATAAAACTCCAACATGGAGACTCCGACCATGACAGAAAAAAAAAGATACATGTAAAGATAGAATAATGTCATTGGAACACGTGCGCACTTATGTTCAATATTGTAGCTATATCTTGTAAAGTGTTTCTCATTTATCTCTGAGGCCTTTAATGGCGCACAATACCATTACATAGTGATATAGTATAGAGTAGATCTAACCCTTCAATAATAGAGGCCTCCGTTTCTAAATATTTGGCAACTTTGACCAAACACGGTTACCAAGGTAACTCACTTTTTAATGAGCGAAATGACTAAAATGCCCTTATAAAGCTACCTTTAAGTGTTTCTAGAATATTCCTATAGTATTCTTATAAGGGCAAAATAGTAAAGTGTTTCTCGAGAAACGTGAATTGCCAAGTATTTAGAAACATATAAAGTGATCAAAAGTGACAAGTATTTGGAAACAGAGGTTGGTAATTAGTTTTCAGTTATAAATGAAAATTAAGATATGAAATTAGAAAGAAAGTCTAAAAAAAATGAATCTTGATATTAATATGTTTTCCCATAAAACCCTTATACTACCTATGCTACTCACATATACTACCTATACCACTACTGAACTTTTCAGTAGTATACAATTAATCTGAACCATCGAATGTTTATATACTAGTCCTTTCCAAACACTAGTATAAACCAGTATTGTGTACAATAAAAGACCTTTTATCTCTGCCAGTAATTGAATTCCGGGGGGTATCCTAGCTAATCAGTATTCTAATTCTAATGAGAAACCCTGGCGGACATCACGGCAGCACCATGGTATAGATTAGGAATTCAAATATTATTTTGGTCCATCTTTTATATAAATGAATTGATAGCGACCAACATAGGAGAATTAGGTGTCTTTTAAATTAATTAATTAATAAGAAATAGAAACCCATATTCGCCAAGATGAGGCTTTGAACTTGGGTGGTATGGGCATACAAACACACCCTTGACCAACCGAACTAGGCTCAGTTCCTATAAAACTCTCCAACACCTATGAGGAACTAGGTATCTTTTAAATTAAGAAGAAATAGGAACCCAAATTCACCTCAACAAGGACCTGAATTTGGGTGATCTGGGCCTACATCAACGCCCTTCACCGAGCTAGTCTCAATTCGGTCATATGCAGCCCATTAGGGCCTGTGACATGGAGAAGCCCAAGGCCATCATGCTAGGGCTGGCATTGTTCTTGCGCAGTTACTTGTTCATGCAAACAGTAACCACATTGTATTGTTTTTTTTTATTTATAGATGAGTCTTTAGTTGGTTCCTTTTTAGATGATTTCAGCAACCAGGTGATATGGAGGAAGGAACAAGTCTACTTTCTTGTTTAAGAATCTTCAGCAGGAAATGAATAAATCTATCTTGCATTCTTGCTTGAATCTACAAAAAATTGAACCCATCAAGGATCTCATTTGAACAATGGATAGAAAGGGAACATTCAAATATATAAAAAATATTGTCATCTTTTAAAAATAAAAATGTTACCCGCAATTGTTCTCTTCAGCAATAAAATTTTATGGTCAATCAGACAGAGCTTTTGGCACTTCTGACGATCATGATCCCTATGCCACAAGAAGCTTAAAGGGAAAATTGGTTGTACAGCATCAAAAATGAAGATTTCACAAAATGAACTGTTCATTCTAATGCTGCAACAGCCTTGCGATATTTAGCATTTTACCAATCCACTGAACTTAGTGTCACCTCTGTGTAATCTGCACCCTTCTGCTACTGATGCTTCTTGCCTCAGGATGGCTCCATGCAAGGCACTACTGGACAAAAAGATGCGCGTGTGCCATGGGCGGGTTGGTGGGGGAGGTTGGTGTAAGGACTTTGGGTTCACTTAACAAGGGTTCCTTGTGGCAAATGCAAGAAAGTCCCCATGTATGTTGCAAGAGTCAGCAAGGCATGGATAGGGTAGGCTCAGGGCTATTCTGGTAGGGCTAAACTATGCAAGGAGAGATTTAAATAAACAGCAGTGCCATATTTGTAACTAGTATTTCTTTTCATGAAATGTGTGATAGGAAAATCCTATGGCAAAAGAAAAGGGTCACCGGGATGGTACAAGTTTAAAATCAATGACAAGTTTCTAGGCTTAAACTGAACGGTGAGATATTCTTAGTGCTTAATTTGTCAAAATTTATATTTACAGAACAATGTTTCCAGAAGTTAAGGAACAGCGGTGCAAATATAAAAGTACGAGGTACAAGAGAATCTAGCACACAAAGTTAAATAGGAATTAAATAAAAGACTCTTTTCCTAACCCTGTCGAATAGGAACAAATGCATATTCATTCTTTTGGCATGTGTGTTGTATTCTTTACTTTCTTCTCCTGAATGCAAATGATACGTAGCCCTCTTGCGTGTTCAAGGAAAAAAAAAACCTCGACCACAGGGATGTTGCATCCCCTGTCTGAACTAAGGACAGTACCATCCCATAGCTGCCAGCAAACTCACTGAGTCTCAGGGAGGTACACACATTTAGCTAGCACCTGGGTGGGTCGCCTCCTCAATGAGAGACTATGAGCAGAGTGATCTCAATCAAGGTGAACATAAGACAGCAAGTGTCATTCATACATACGGTTAAAAAGATTCAGACCACAATTTTCACCCCATTTCTAACAGAAACAATTCAATATATAAAATGCTGCAACCTGTTTTGAGAGGATGGCATTACTGTGGAAGTTATAAATTTAAGGTCTTGTATCACGAAACATACAATTTAGTTCCTCATTACATAGCAACCCTCCACATAATTTTCAAACAAACAGCACCATATCCAATAACTAACTGAGAAATGTGCCCCATGAGTCCATGACAACTCATCTGGAGGAACCATTCACAATACAAACAAGAAAAGAAAATCCACTCATAATGGCACTACTCTGGGGCCAAACTCCCATAGAACTAATCCAAGCTAGTGAAGACCAAAAGTAGCAGGAGACATACTTTAGGAACCTGAAAACTTCACATCGTAAAGGAGCAGCATCTTTTGGCAGCTTAACATAGTTTCCGACTAATTCCAAAAAACCAGCATCTTCAGCTAGCCGCATTGGACTAAGAACGACTTATTCAGGGTACATTGCAGATTATGCTTGTCCAAAACCCAGAAGCGCCCACATTGTGAATTCTTAACGAAATTCGAAGAAACAGACGCACATCTGATTCGGACAAGGCTTACCAAAGCAAGAAAATTCGCACCTTTACCCAACCGCACGGCTAGCCATCCATGCAACCAATGCAGCGCAAAAGAAGCAACTGAGCGGAGGGGAGGAGAGGGATAGAGGAAGGAAGCGGGGTTACCAGAAGGCGGTGTAGTTGGAGAAGCCGTAGGCAGTGGCCATGGCGGCCATGGACGCGCCGGCCAACACGCATTGCGACAGGCGCAGCGCCATGCCGCTCCAGGTCCCCGGGCTCCCCAATACATCCTTCATCCCCGCTACCCAGTGGGCGGGTGCGAGAGGAAAGAAGGGCACCGGCGCCGGAGAGGGCGGCCGCCGCCGGTGGGAGGTCCGGCGAGGCTGAACACCCAACCCCTCACCGTGGATCTGTACTAGTACTCGCTTCTGCGAAATGGGGAAGGAACCAGCACCCAGCTAGGGGGACCCGGATTCTAGTGACTTGGCTTCAGCTAGGGGGACCGGGATTCTCTATTTTTATCTTCTAAATATAATATTTTATTCTGATCGTTAAGATTCTCTTCTCTTACGTTGTCCGCGCTCGTCGTATTCTATTTCCATCTTTTAAAAGAAATATTTAGTTTTGGTCATCGAGATTCTGTCATCTATATTTGTTGACATTTCGTAGCGTCACGAATAAAATAAAAAAAGCATATGCATATCATCGCAGGTTTTCACCTAAGAGTATTCCAGGGTATCGTATCCACAGAAGAATATGAGTATACTATGTAAGACTTTAACTCGTCCAAAGACACCATATTATTGAAGAGGAAAGGGGTTGAGTGGATTTTCTAAGGCTCAGAACCTAGAATAAGACAAGATCTAGAGTTGTCGTTTACTTCGGGCCACTGGGTTCCCCTGGCTAAAAGCCAAATGCTCTAGTGATTACGCACTGTTTTCTGTAACCGAATGTGGAAGATTACTGGGCAACAGACTAGGTTGTCACCACCTGCCGGCTACCTCTACAAACCGTGGGTATACTAAACAACAAAGTGGTAAAAGCTAGCCTAGACACCACATCTACGATACCTTGTACTAACTCTAGAGGCGATCAGGATTACCTGTCTCTATCAGGAGTCCAACTCTAGATTCATCCACTATTCACTAGTGAACACTCGATCCAGTAAACGATAGAAACTAGTACTTGAACTTACACTTTAATTCTAAATGTCGTGGCTCTAAGAGGAGGGCCACAGCCGGGTGGCGTAGTACACCCGCCTAATCCCAGAGGGTGGTTACTCGAGAAAGTGCAAGCTATTCCTCAGATCTACTCATGAAGCAAGAACACAAGAACACACGAGGATTTAGAGTGGTTCGAGCCGCCGGAGCGTAATACCCTACGTCCACTGGAAGTTCTATTGCTCTAGAGTTCGTGGATGAGTCTATTCTCTGCCTCTAAGCCCCGTTTGAGCCTTGAGTCCTTCTCTAGCGGGCGTCCCCCTTTTATAGCGCAAGGAGGACGCGTACACAGGCGTTGGACCCCGACAGGTGGGCCCAACAAGGATGTATAGTTTACCATCAAAAAGACATTGACAGTGCCTTGTGAATCTCTTTCTGGATACGCTTCATCGCCCTGTAGACTCTCTGACCGAGGGGGGTCTTCACTTGTCCTATCGGCGAGGCGCCCATTGAGGCGGTGTAGGTTGCGACGTAGAGTGTTGGGTCTATCGCGTAGGCGTTATGATATTCCGTCGCCGAGCTGTCGTGTCTAACTGGCGTTGCAGACTGACGCGCGTGGCGTGGGTGGCGCCAGCGGCTGCATTGTGCGCCTTGGTAATGCGCGATCAATAGTACAGCCTGGCAAAAGTCATCTCGGGCTCTGCTGTGGCAGAGCGCACTTAACATCTCCCGCATTGAATGCGGTAGGTGGGCTAGTCTTCCCGGGGAAGCTTCGCGGCTGCGCGCGTGCCTGCGCCTGCGGGCACGTGGCGGCTCCGGACCCCCTCAAGCGGGGTGTCTGTTCCCTCCCCGCTGAGGGGTCCGGGATCCCGTGGAAGGTCCGGGGCCCCCGGCTGTTTTGGCTGAGCGCGCCCTTCTCCGGGACACGCGGCGTCACCGGACCCTTCCCTAGCAAGGAATGGGTCTGGGGCTGCTGACCGGGCGAGAAGGGCTTCGAACCGCGGGGGTCCAGCTGCTCAAGCCATCAGCGCGTAGTCACAGATAACTACGAGGCTCTTGCCTAGACACGGCAATCACCTCTGGACACGTGGTGACACCGGACCCGTCCCAGAGCGGGAAGCGGGTCCGGGACCGTTGGTCCGATGAGGTGGAGTCGGACCCCAGGGGTCCGGCTGCTCAGCTCCTTAGGGCGTAGTTACGGATAACTACGCGAGTCTTGACGCAGAAAGAGGGGGTACCCTAGTCCAGAGGTACCGACAATGGCCCCCAGGCCCACCTCGGGGGAGGTACGAACCCGCAGGTGGGGCCATTATCGTGACGTGTTTCGACGCAATCCTGGTTGCGTTGGCTTGCTCATGTTGAGAGCGGGTGCTCCGGACCCCCTAAAGGTCGTAGCACTTGTTGCCAGGTTCAGGTACTAGAGCGTTCTCCGCAGGGCGGCGAAGGTGCATGCTTAGGGTACGGAACCAAGCTAAGCGGCTGCACGGACCTCGAACCGCCCAGGGAGCGAGCACCACTTCCCCGGACCCGGCTTCAGGCGACCGTGGCGAGCGGTCTCCGCCGGAGCGGGCCACCGAAGTGGACTTGAGCGACCGTGGCGAGCGGTCTCCGCCGGAGCGGGCCACCGGAGTGGACTTGAGCGACCGTGGCGAGCGGTCTCCGCCGGAGCGGGCCACCGGAGTGGACTTGAGCGACCATGGCGCGCAGTCTCCGCCGGAGCGGGCCGCCGGAGTGGACTTGAGCGACCGTGGCGAGTGGTCTCCGTCGGAGCGGGCCACCGGAGTGGACTTGAGCTGTTGCCATTGATCCAATGAGATACGCCACCGGACCTTGTGGTAGGGCATAGGAAACCACACCTTATACTAGAAAGGAGTCCGGACCTCTAGGCACGGCAGCTTCGGATACTAGGGGACTCGTAACAGGGCAGGGAAGTACGTTACCAGGCTAAGCGGCTATGCAGAACTTCTCCACCCCAGGATACAAGCACCACTTCCCCGGAGCAGGTCCCTAGGAGTTCGGGCCACCTTCCAGCTAGAAGGGGTATCACAGCCTGTTCACAAGCCAGCAAACTCAATGTGGATCGTTAGCAACAATGGAAAGACTCCGCACGAAAGAAGGAAACAGTCAAGCCGAACGGACAAGTGCCATTAAGTTAATGTAAAGATAAGACTGAAGAAGCAAATCTCCTTCATTACTTGATTTGTGGTGTACATCAGATGTCGGGATTACGAGGGTGAACCTCTACCGCTCTGGACCACTTGCTGGTGTCGCCTGTTTGTGCGATGAAGCCAGAGGTCGGGTTTACAAGGGCGGACCTTTACCGCTCTGGACCACACGTAGGCACCACATCATTACAAAGGAGAAACACACTCAATCCTGTCTAGAGGTAACCTACAGCCGTCGCCTCGTAAGGCATGCACGTTCCTGGCCGGAGTGGAACTGCCACCTTGGAGGTTCTTCTCAGTCGTTGGGGGCGAAGGCGCCCTGGACATGCTTATACAACATCATCCAGCATCACCTTGGGAGCTTGCACGGCTCTTCCCAGCACAAGAATTGTCCCACGCTCAGATAGCATGGGAACAAATTCTTTGGCTTTGAATAGGAGTGGTCCTGCCGTTGCCAGCTGCCGTCGGAAGCTAGCCCGATGGCCGCTCATAGTGAACTGAAGCCAGCTTGACACCCTGGCGCAGCGGAAGGACGGGTGCTCGTTTGGACGAGCACGGAGCGTGGACAAGGGCGGTCGTTCGCCGGCTCCACCTTGGTGCTGGGATAGGTCCCCCGCGCCTTGTAGTGGAGGTCGACGCCTGTCTGCAGCAGCTCCAAAGGAGGCTTGACCCAGTCGAGGGAGAAGGCGACAGACATCCTTCCCGAGCCACAGCTGTCGGTTCTAGGCTCCATTTTGAGAGGAAACCTTGAGCCGACGCCGTACCGCCGCAGGGGACCCCTGGTGGTTGCTTGAGAGAAAACCTTGAGCCGACGCTAAGGTGTCGCAGGGTGACGCGCAGCAGGCGTCGCCCCTGCGCGCCACTGTGCCGGCTCTGAGGTGTCGAAGTGGCGACGCACAGCAGGCGCCGCTGCCGTGCGCCACTGCACCGAGGACACTGCTGCCTCGGTGTCAGGGCATGCGGTGTAGGTGACGCCGTGCCACTCTTCATCTTCTCGTCGTCGTTGCAGATGATGAGCTCAACCTCAGAAGCCAGGAGGTGAGCGAAGATCTAGCCAACCCTTGCGCGATCCCCACGGACGACGCCAGATGTCGTGGCTCTAAGAGGAGGGCCACAGCCGGGTGGCGTAGTGCACCCACCTAATCCCAGAGGGTGGTTACTCGGGAAAGTGCAAGATATTCCTCAGATCTACTCATGAAGCAAGAACACAAGAACACACGAGGATTTAGAGTGGTTCGGGTCGTCGGAGCGTAATACCCTACGTCCACTGAGAGTTCTATTGCTCTAGAGTTCATGGATGAGTCTATCCTCTGCCTCTAAGCCCCTTTTGAGCCTTGAGTCCTTCTCTAGCGGGCGTCCCCCTTTTATAGCACAAGGAGGACGCGTACACAGGCGTTGGACCCCGACAGGTGGGCCCAACAAGGATGTATAGTTTACCATCAAAAAGACATTGACAGTGCCTTGTGAATCTCTTTCTAGATACACTTCATTGCCCTGTAGACTCTCTGACCGAGGGGGGTCTTCACCTGTCCCATCGGCGAGGCGCCCGTTGAGGCAGTGTAGGTTGCGGCGTAGAGTGTTGGGTCTATCGCGTAGGCGTTATGATATTCCGTCGCCGAGCTGTCGTGTCTAACTGGCGTTGCAGACTGACGCGCGTGGCGTGGGTGGTGCCAGCGGCTGCACTGTGCGCCTTGGTAACGTGCGATCAACAGTACAGCCTGGCAAAAGTCACCTCGGGCTCTGCTGTGGCAGAGCGCACTTAACATCTCCCGCATTGAATGCAGTAGGTGGGCTAGTCTTCCCGGGGAAGCTTCGCGGCTGCGCGCGTGCCTGCGCCTGCGGGCACGTGGCGGCTCTGGACCCCCTCAAGCCTCCCCGCTGAGGGGTCCGGGATCCCGTGGAAGGTCCGGGGCCCCCGGTTGTTTTGGCTGAGCGCTCCCTTCTCCGGGACACACGGCGTCACCGGACCCTTCCCTAGCAAGGAATGGGTCTGGGGCTGCTGACCGGGGGAGAAGGGCTTCGGACCGCGGGGGTCCGGCTGCTCAAGCCGTCAGCGCGTAGTCACAGATAACTACGAGACTCTTGCCTAGACACGGCAATCACCTCTGGGACACGTGGTGACACCGAACCCGTACCAGAGCGGGAAGCGGGTCTGGGACCGTTGGTCCGGTGAGGTGGAGTCGGACCCCAGGGGTCCGGCTGCTCAGCTCCTTAGGGCGTAGTTATGGATAACTACGCAAGTCTTGACGCAGCAAGAGGGGGTACCCTAGTCCAGAGGTACCAACACTAAGAAATATAAGGAAGTCACGAATACTTACTATGATTGATAAGCATTCATCGAGATACGAGTGAAGAAGAGTGCCGACAGACCCTGCACTTTCCCGACTCTCTCTCAGTCTCGTAGAGGTACAATTTGGAGAAGATGTAGCGAAAATGGCCTCTCATGCCATATTTCAATATAATGTTTTGGCGATTGATGACACACACAACACTTGGACTAATGTGATTGTTAAGATAACTATTCTCAGGCTTTTAGGTTCAAGTGATGACAAAGAGAAGAGAGGCGTAGCAAGGCCCGAAGGACAAGAAGCGAAGAGACTGTGAAGAAATTCAATACACCGGTTGAACCGACGTTAAGGAAAAGACACACACCGGTGTAATTGTCCAGAAGCTGGAAACTGAAGATACACTCACCGGATTAATCGACGTTGAAGAAAATGCATACGTCGGTGCATTGCCAAACGAAGACCGATGAAAATACATACACCGGTTGAACCGACGATGCATCGGTCAATTGCATCAGTTCAGTTGTCCAGAGAGGTGGTTTTTGGAGGAACGTGAAGAAGTTACAATCACCGGTTAAACCGACGTTAATTTTACATACACCGGTTGATTGCATCGGTTAAACCGGCGATACACCGGTTAATTGCTAACGGCTAGTTTTTCACGTAGCAGTTTACATACACCGGTTAAACCGATGATGGCTTTTGGGGTACGTCGGATTAACCGGCGTTACGCAGTTTTCTGACAGCTTTTCTCCAACGGCTATATTTGCTTGTGCTGCCTATATATACCCCCAAGGCCGGGTCATTTGAGTGTGCTGGAGTTCAAGGAAGTATACAAGAGCTAAAGATCATCTCCAACCACCATAGAGCTTCATTGTACATCATATAGGCTTAAGCACACTTGTGAGAGTGCTTAGTGCTTGTTTAGGCTTAGTTCTTGAGAGAACTAGCTTGAGAGAAAGCCTTGCTGCGGCAAGCACCTTGTGTACTCGTCGTGTGACCCTCCGACTTGGTGTGGAGTGGCAACGACACTTTGTGCGGGGAAGGAGGCCCCTACTTGGTGTTAAAGCTCCAAGATAGTGAAGACGGTGCCGTGGTGACGCTTCGAGATAGACGGTGGCGGTGACCTCGTCTTTGTGACTTGGCGTCACTTAGCCTTTGCTTGTCGGGAGCCTTGGAGGCGTGGCAAGACGGTGATCAAGCGAAGAGACTCGGCATCACACTTGTTCTTTGTGAGCAAGTGGCCGTGGACGTAGGGAGGGACTTTGGTGTCCTAACCGAACCACGTTAAATCGTGTGTCTTGTTGTCTTCACGGGAGTTTGCATATCCTCTCCCTTACCGCTTTACTTACCACATTACGTTTCCGCATTTACTCTTTCTTGCTTACCTTTACTTTCCTAGTTAGTTTAATTAGGATTGGCTATAGGTTGCAAGTCTTTTGGGGTAAGTAGAGGGTAGCATAGATAAACCTTAGTCATAACTAGCATGTGTAGGACGTGTTAGGTTTATCTTATGCAATTAGATTGAGCCCTAGGATAGAAAAGCGATTAGCGACCCTATTCACCCCCTCCCCCTCTAGGGTCGGACACCCCGGTGATCCTTACAGAAGAGCATTGACAATCCGGCGCCTCTCCTGAGTACCTCTACCCCTATCTATACTCTTCTAGGCAGCATAAGCCACAAAGGTGAGCTCCTAAACTCTAAAGGTGAGAAGAGGATGAAATGTGAGATGTCTTCATTTGGAGTCCTCTACTATTTATAGATGAGTGGCATGAGTTCTTCTGTCGTGAATTGAGCCCGGAGCCTCTAAGAACCGACTTCAGCATCCAATGACCGTGTGACACGTGCAAGATGAGGACCAGAGGCGCCAACCGAAAAAGACGGCAAAACGACCTCCCCTTTGGTTTGGACACTGCTTGGTGAGCCCCCATGTCAGTTATGTGTGGCATGCCTTGTCTTAAAGCGGTTTGCTAGCTCTGGTGGGCCTGTGGATCCTCATGAATGCGCCTGATTCGTCGAGAAGGTATTGCGTTGGATCGATGACATGTCATCTTGTTTGTGGGCTGCATTCTCTTCTCATGTGTAGTTGCCAAGTGGACCCTTTTGATCCTTGTGCTTGCTTTTGAGTGGTTGAGCATTTGTACTTGAATCATTCTTGCTAATCTCTTGCATTTTTGGTCCAAATTCACCTGCACACATCTTCACACCAGCATCTATGAAATTCGTCAATAAATCATCCTATACTAATATTTATTCCTTTCGATGCTCATCTTTTTGCGAGATAGTTGACGGTAAAAAATGGTCACAATAGACCGTCAACAAGATCTCCACACTTAGTTCTTTGCTTGCCCTCGAGTAAAGGCTAGAACTAAGGCGGGCCCGACTTCTATATGATATGACACCTGCATACAGATTATTCTAAACTTTACCTTTACCTGTGAATTTTGATGTGTCTACCATAATTGTTTGGTGTTGGTGTTTCTTATGCTCGATAGAATATGGATTCCGCAAGCGCACAGAATCACCGCTGTAGCACTTCACCTTGGAGTATTCCAGGGTATCGTAATTTTCCTCAGGGAAGCACTATGGCAAAGAGTATCGAAGAATCGAATGACAAACTTTACTAGAGATATCAATCGACTAACTTAGTGGGGGTAAGCCTGATATGATAGATAAGATAATGGCCACGATGACCGTCTGACAGAGGAGACTCTAATCCTTAGAGAGGTAAGCAGCTGGGAGGGCAACGAGCGAGGAAGACTCCTAAAACACTTCTAAACTATTGAGCTAGCCTCTCTAGACTAAACCTTGTTCCTAACTAGTTATCGGGAACCTAGAGCTTACTTCGGCGGCCTCAGGGAAGGACTCAAACTGGGGTGAGAAGGGAGTCCAACGGCAGTCGGCACTACTGCTATGAAAGCACCCGAATGTGGTGGACTACAAGGGACGGACAAGGCTGTCACCACCTGCCGCCTACCACAACGGTACCGTAGGATGAAACACACTTTCTAGCTAACACTAAGCTTGGACACCACGTCCGTACTCGGTGTTAGGATTTCTCTTGTCGCGTACAAGAGAAATCCCCCTCAACCTAGGGACCTAACTTGAGTTCCCTAGTCCGGGCGAGAAAACCCGTAAGGTAAGATCCCTATAAACAAGAAAGATACAAAGCCTAAACTAAAGGATCCGTACACAAGTAAGATAACTTGAGAAGGTAAATAAATACGGAAAGTAAAGCTGACTCAAAAAGATAAAGAAGATAACTACATTGATAAATGTCAAAGGAAAAGATACAAGAGCTTATACCCGACTTCCGATGACGACTCCGGAATCCTGAGGCAAGCTCGACTCGACTCTAACTCCCAACTACCTAACCTACTCTAGAAAGTAAAAGTGAGAGAAGAGAGCTCCTTTGTTGTGTGTCTCACAAGTGAGGGGTGGAGTCCTATTTATAGCCTTCCAGAGTCGGTAAAGTGGTTGGCGTCAGTTGTAAGCAGCTGAGGTCGGTAGGCTTAACTTCCACGCGAAGCCTGGAGATGAGCAGCTGCCAAGTGGGGCCAGCCAGCCCCTCCTAGGCCGGCCGACCTAGGATCGTGGCGGTTTGGCCACCGCCTTCTCCTGAACGCTCCTGATTCACTCCTAGGGTCGGTGACAGTTGCTTGGTCTTGACGCAGGCAGTTACTGGGCCGGTCGGCCTGGGGTAGGCCGGCTGGCATCCCTCTGGCGCCCCTCGGCCCTCCGTCGCACCGACGTCGTACGTGGATGCTTGTGATTGTTCCAGGGAGGTGCTTCACCGACTTATGCTTGATATGACACTATCTTGTGGGTCCTTTGATCCATGTCAATGCCTTTCGGTCCATTCGATCAAACCGACGTCCAACCCACGACTCAGAGGCATTGTGGGTGTGTTACTTTGCCTCTGGATTGAAGACGTGGCACACTCCTCAGGGATGCCAAGCCGGCCGGCCTAGGATAGGTCGGTCGGCCTGGGTTTGTGCCCAACTTCGCCTGTTTTTGGTACATGATCACCTGAAATCAAAACTCATCCAAAACTCGTGGAACTTATTAGAATTAAGTAAAATATGAATGGAATATAGTGTAAAGCTCATTTTATTCCCAAGTAGTTGACGGTTAAAATGTGAAATAATTGCAGTCAACACCCCCTAAGCTTAAATTTTTGCTCGTCCTCGAGCAAACCTCAAACTAAGGCTCGGTGAATCAGGAGTTGCATCGATGTTCATACCTACAGATACCTTATGCACAACAATTTACTCTAACCCATGTGTACTTTGAATAAGTTGGCTCATACCTTAATTTCTGGAGATGGGGCTTACTTGCATTTCATCCCTCGTCTTGAGCAGTTGAGAGACTGAACAGCCACCACCGGAATATTTTCTGCTTCTTGTTCAAGTTCCTATCTCGGAGTTTTGCAAGTTTTCAAAAATGGTTTAAGATTCCCCAATGGTGCTCTCAAATCGCTCAAGGTGTATGATCCTCACCATGGTAGGAAAATTTGACCATCTTCCTCCTACTCTAATGCTGATATGTGGAGTTTTGGGTAGGAAGAGTGTAGCATACCTTGGTTACCTGTGTTGCTGAGCCGAAGAGTGGTTCGCAAGTGGTTGGTACTCAATCAAATCCTGATCTTATGGATGATATAATTATCAAGGGAGAGGGAGGAAATGGACACACACATAGAAAATCTTTGGTCTTTTTATTTGAGCTCCTTGCAAATGTCTTTTGTATGGAGATATGGATCTTTGTCTTTTTTTTAAGAAGATGACCCATACTCCATAATGATAGAGTTTTGGAAAGGGAGTATTTGCTTGGATTGACCATTTAAGATGGATGGGCTCACTGTGGAGATTTTGGGTTTTGTCGTGAGGGGAATTGTCTGGCGAAGGTGGATATCAATACCCGGAGTAGGTAATTGACATGCCAGACATTTTGAGGCTAACAAACAAGGGGTACGCAAAGGAGAAAAATCGGTAGATGGCAAGTACCTTCCTCGAACGGACTCACCATTCGGCAAAGCTCAAAATAGCTCAAGATAGCTTATATCGGTTCATATGATAAAATATTATAGCTCTGGGTAGGACATGTAAACCCAAAGGGAAATCTTTACCATGTTTTATTTTAAAGAAATTCCGAGAGGTTCCCTACTAGAGAAAGCTGTTTTATTCCGATTCGGGCCATCTCAAATCTCACAACAATTTAGACTTGGAAATCAAGCTCATGCTCCCACTCAAACCTGAATTTTAGTGATTTTTCCATGAGCCAATATTTTGAGTACTAGGAGAGTAAAAGATTATATACGAGGTACTTGCAAGCATGGACAGAGCAATTATTCATCATCTTCATGATAAGAGTTTACACGGATTTCCACACATATATGTTGGGAGTTTTATTCATAGCATGAAACATTTTTTTGTGTTTTATTTTAATTAATTTATTTTATTTTTTTTATTCTCTTTTTATTTAAATTTTTGAAAAACTCAAACTTTATATATACAGTAGCTCTATTAGATACCCTGTCTATGGAATAAACTATTCCATACCCGAACCCACCCCCGAGCGTCCAGCGTCCGTCCACCCCGCGCGTCCGCGCCCAACGATCGACCCGCCCGTTTTTTTTTGCGCCAACCCACCCCCCACCATCCCCGCCCTGTGTGGGCCCCACACCGCTGGTAACCTTTTGCGTCGCCCAGCTTCAGGATCAGGTCGGTTCTATTCCCCGACGCCGCTCCGCTCCTCCCGTCGCCGTCGCCTGTCGCTCTGTGCTCCCGTCTCCGCCGTCCCCAGGAGAGTACCTGCCGACGGCGCCGGATCCTGAGTCGTCGGCAGATGCGGACGGCTGCGCTGGTTTTGGTCTGGTCCACCGTCAGCCTCCTCGTCTAGCTCCCACTCGAGGTGTTGAAGACCGGGCGGTGATTCGGTTTGGGATGAAGCGATTCGGGAGGAAGAAGGGCGGTGGGGACTGGCTAGTGGCAGATCTGGGCCAAATCGATCGGCAAGTGTTGGTGCGGCTGTGGCAGATTTAGGCCACAAGAATTTATGGGTACAACATCCCTTGGTAAATGGCTTCTCTCACTCCCGGCGGCGGAGACTGCCCTCAGCAGCTACTATTTATAAATCTCATCTCGTTCATCAACTTGGGTTCTTTAAACTGATTCACCTGTTTTCGATTGAGCGATCTAATTTGTTTGAGTTCAATTTGCTCCCCTGCAGCCCTGCTCGTGCGTGAGGATGCAGATGCATACAGTAATCAGGTCCGCAACTTCCGCATCGCGATTTAAACCCAGGTCAGTCTCCTTAATTCGAGCATAAATGTTGGCGCAGGGAAAGAAAATCTGTACACTACACGCAATATTCTTGCAGATGAATGAATGCTAAAGGATCACGGAAGGCAGGCAGGTGGCAGGGTTCTCAGACATCCATGGGGACATCACTGATGGCCGCCGGCAGACCATGAGGTGGCAGATACCAGCGGCCGGCATCCCGGCAGCATCTCATTCGGACTCACGACCAATCCGCAAGCATCAGGTAAGCCGCTTGCTGTATTAGAAAATGTTTTTTTAATTTTCACCTATTATGTGATGCCTGAGTAGCTATAAGATGTAGAATGTTCATATGATAGCTAGCACTATCGTTCTTGACAGTCTAAGGAATTATCTTTCTTTGTTTAAGCACTCTTTTTAAAGGTTGTGCTATTTAAATTGTTGATTGTTCCTTTGACAAAGGTTTCTTTGACCTGTTCGTTGTGGTTCTAAATTTATGATTCATTTCTCACCAAATTGTTTATGACTTGTTTAGTATGTGATGTTTTGTGCCATTATAAATAAAAAAAACTGTTCCCTGGCTTCAGGCCAAGGTTATTGATTGCACGGTGGAAATTATTCCTTCTTGACACTGTCACACTAGCCCGTGCAACACAAATTTAACTGAACAATCATGGCTCTGCCTGATTTAATAATATTATGTAGACAAATTAGCTAATCGTGTAAAGGATAAACAAACATGCGTAGCACTAGTGCTGATGATCTTTGTTTATGAATATTTTTCAGATTACATACCCTTTTGAATTACTAGTGGCACTATAATAAAAAATAGATCTTTCTCAATTAGGTTACCTGTTTATGGATTATCTCGTATGTTTAAATCGCACAAAAAATTCTTAGAGCTGTTACCGTAGCATCATTCTTTCAGAAATGCCGTTCCTGATGTGGTCAGTTGGTCTCTCTCTGCATGGTGGTGGGATCAATCCTCCTGCGATGCCCATCTTTTACCAAAAAGCTGGTAGTGATGAGCATATGTGCAACAATGTGTAGTGATCCAGGATCAAGCTCCCAGTAGAGAGGAGAAAGTGTGGTAGCCTCTTCTTTCAGGTGCATTGTCCGTTTGTTCTTTCTTCTATTGTCGACTAGCATCGTATATTATGTGAAACTCCACCGGTGCATGTGTTCGGATGGTGAGTTTTTAATTTGGCTTATTAATTCCTGATTTCAACTTCTGTCATTGGTTGTAGATAACCGTCATCATCCTTTTGCTAGTGTTATGATCTCTCGACAACGACCATGGCCAGATATCTGCGAACACTAGATGCTCATGGCGCTCGCTCCTTGGAAGCTCAGCCTCAGGAAAGATAGGTGAGCTAACTCCCATCTCTTAGTGATTGGTCACTTTATTATTTGTTGATCGATTTACACTTTCAGTAGGAAAAATGTATATTAATAGGATTTATTGTCCTTATGTGTTGGCTAGGGAAGGAGGGTTTCTTTAGCTAGGACTGTCACTGTATTCTAGTAAAAATCTCTTTCAGAATTCGTTATTATGTGCGATATGGAGAAAGAATGTGCAGAAATGATGCACTCCTTTGCACTGATCATAGCTGTTTACTTAGTTAGTGTGTTCAGTCCTTTGCTGCTGTGTAGTAAATTTCATTTCTTTTTTGTTTTATCTGAGCAAAATATCTGACCAGCAGTCTCTCTTCTTCCTACCTACTACAAATCCATCCATTCATCTCCAGGATCAGGTTGCTTTTCAGAACACCTTTCTCTTTGGTTCCTGTTTATGTCAGTTTACTAATCTATTCCTCCCAATTTATTCTGCTTTAATGGCATAATGGCACTGAAACTATCACTTCCTGTTTAGGTGCAAGTGCTTTGACAGATGAAGTAAATGTATGTATTAAGTTCCTTTTATCAGTCTTGTAGCAGGGGTTAATAATTTTTATCCTGATGTATGATCAGGTCTGTTGATTGTTGAAGGTGATATTAAACTGAACTCTGCTCTCTCCACTATGATAGCTTGCTAGCTCTGCTCTTAGAACCTGATCTCAGTTTAGTCCAGTGGTCGCTCAAGTTCTAATACTTGAACATGGGTATGCATTCTGTAAATTCTAAAGCACATCAAAATTGATATAAATTCTTATCAGGTTTCAATATAGTTATATAAAATCAGCTCCACATTTCTACTGCTTGGATTTTTTTCTCTTTCTGAGCTATCCTTTATATGAATTCTGTAAGATTGTGTTCAAGGATCTTATTTACAGGTGGGTGTTTTGATCAAGTTGTGATGAAGATCTTTTGCCTCAGAAGAAACTAAGGTGGCAGATGATGCCAGAAGATCATAACTGCACTTGCCACAAATGTAAAAGACACTCGGATGCAGCTATGCATATTTGTGGAGTGGAGAGGTGCTGAACTTTTACTTTTAGTCAAAGCTATGTAGTCAGTCCCCCCTGATGATATATAGTCAAAATTTCAAGTGCAAATGTCCAGTATTGGACTATAAAAGTAGTTTAATCTTCATAATGTGTAGAAACGATACTTAAGAACCTACTCCGAAGACTTGTCAGTTGTACAAATGTTAAAGCTGTTTTGGAGCACGTGTTTAAAATCTTATTATTTGTATTTTGGTGACTCTGTTTTTGTTAAAAATGAAGAACTTTGCTATTTGCCTGGTTGTATGCCTAATTGGCTCCTGATGTATTGATGGCCACTGTTGAGAAACAATACACGCGGATACGCCGCCAGTTTTATCATTCAACATAGCCGCGTCAGGCCATCATTCATACATGCCGGGTAAAAAACGTAACTGCATGCCTACCTGCTTACGCTCGCACCTTGGAAAAAAACGGAAACCAGGCTCGCACCTACGCAGTGAAACTGGACAGGCAGAGTGAGAAAAAAACTGCACCTTGCAATAAAAAAATGGAAACCACGCTCGCCACTATGAGGTGTCGTGGTGCAACCGTATAGGCGGAGCGAAGAAAAAAAACCGAAGACGGATGGGAGGTGGCGAGGTGTCGTGGTGCAACCGGATAGGCGGAGGGAGGAAAAAAAACCGAAGACGGATGGGAGCTCGGTGCGCGGACGCGCGAGCACGGCGCGTGCCGCTGGCTCGGGTATGGAATAATATTTTACCAGGGTACGGAATAGCGGTGTCTAGCGTAAAGACATCACCCCGTGTGCACGAGCTCAAAGGAAAGCAGGGAAATTCACAGGAAAACTTAATCCATTTCCACAAAGCAAACTTACATACGGCTTTCCCTTTCGAGAAACCCCAAGCACTTACACAACCGTGGATTACCTTACAGGCGAAGGGCGGTTACAGCTTCTCCCTTATTTCTATATTACAATGAGAGTGAGATGACTACTAATTAGGTGGAGTGGTGGCGGATGCGCTCTGAGTATTAGGCTCGGTGTCTTCTCTCCTCTTCTCTGTCCGGCCCATGGTATTGAAGGCAGCGTTATCGTCCAGCTGTCCAGGCAACAGTAAAGAAGGATAATTGAAGACACCGGGTGTCCAGCGCTTCCTTAAGCCTGAAGGCTCCTCCCGTCTATAAAAGGAGAAGCCAGACGCATGCAACGGACCATGGGCCGGATAGAGAAGAGGAGAGAAGTCACCGAGCCTAATACTCAGAGCGCATCCGCCACCACTCCACCTAATTAGTAGCCATCTCACTCCCATTGTAATATAGAAATAAGGGAGAAGCTGTAACCGCCCTTCGCCTGTAAGGTAATCCACGGTTGTGTAAGTGCTTGGGGTTTCCCGAAAGGGAAAGCCGTATGTAAGTTTGCTTTGTGGAAATGGATTAAGCTTTTCTGTGAATTTCCCTGCTTTCCTTTGAGCTCGTGCACACGGGGTGATGTCTTTACGCTAGGGACTCTAGAGGAGAAACCTCTGCGTTGAGTTGCTCTCGTTTAGCCCATGGAGAGGCGTCTGAGAGAGCCTGTGTCCGCAGAGAATTGTTCCCTTCGGGTGGAACTGCCTGGGGAGACGGTAGGGCCTGAGTCCTGTGTAAGCGTGGCCGGGGTTAGTTCGGGAGAAGACCGGGTAGGCCTGGTTCTGAAGCAAGCCAGCGATGTATGCGGTGAGTACCGAGTAGGATTTACACAAGCATAAGACACTCCACCGGCTGAAATGTTGGTTTCGCCAACCTGCCAAGATCCTGAGAATCACGCATACCATACTCTGCATATTCACTAATCACGTGCAAATAATCACGCACCCGTTCATCATCCACAAGAGGTCGCTATCGTTCAATAGTCAGTGCCTGAATATTAGCTGTGAAATATTACTCTGCTAATTACCCGCATAATAATCACGCACCACCCACGCAAGTCGCTATCGTAGAATAGTGTAGAATTTGGGTGCCTGAGCCACTCGCTGGTGAGTGCTCGTGCACTGTTTATTTTATTAATTAAGAGTTAAGCGCACACTTAGCCAATTTATATTGCCAGAATACTGCTGCGAATAGTAGCGTGAAAGCGACGCGCTGCTTGCTGAGTTGCTAAGTGCTCTCTAATTATTTCCAAGAACAGTGCATAAAGAGGAGACCTCCTGAAGTGGTTCATCCACCTTGTGAGTGGGATTCTCCTATTCATATTCGGAATTTGAATAGTACCTGATATTTTGAATAGTGCCACGAATTTGAATAGTAATTGCTGAATTTAAATAGTGTCGTGAATAGTAACTCGTGATTTTGAATTTGCAATTTGAATTTTCGTATTTTTTCCGCTTGTTCCCCGCGTTCGCCCTCGATTACTGGTATCAGAGCCGAGGTTATTAAAATTTGAATTTAAGGGAATTTGTGATATATTTTAGAGTACAAGAATCAGTAGAATATCTCAGTTGAGTTTAAAATGGAAGCTTTAGAAAATGAAATTAAGTAGTATGAGTTTAAACTAAGTAAAATTCCTGATGAATATAATACTTCAATGCTATGTGAATGGTCTGCTATTAGAGAAAAAGAAATTTATTTCATTAGAAAGATAGCTTATTTAAAAAAATATCTAAAGAAAGAGAGCTAAATGATAAGAAATATTAAGCGTCAGTTGTGATAAAGAAGTGGAAAGATGAGTCAACCCCAAAAGATGTGCAGAATCATAAAGCAAAAAGTGATCCAGACACTCATAAAGGTAATATTATGATAAATAATGTGTTAAAAGAAGACAGACAACCAGAGTTGATGATTAAGCTTTTAGAAAGTTATGAAGATGAAGAAAATAATGCACAACAATACGGAGACTTTATAGACTCTCTAGATGATGAAAGTTTATATAATCTGGATAATGCTATGGATGCATTAGAAATAAATAGTGAAAGAATTAATACCTTAGAGGAGGTTAAAACTGAATTAATGGATCAAGGAAATTGTGATCATGATTTGATTCAAGAAAGAGGTGACTATAATATTAAATGTGCTTTCTGCATTTATTATCCTAGTCAAGAAAATAGATTTACTTGTAGTATATGCTTAAAGCAAGCATGTGCTTCATGCTTAAAAGCTGGAAATCAAAGATGGAGACTGGAAGTAGAATTAGAAGAAGAAGATAAATTATTAACAAGAAGAGTTAGAAATTTAGAAAATAGAATAAATAGTTTAGAAGTGGAACTAGAAGAACTAAAAAGTAAGTTAGAACCCAGTGAGGTACAAAAGGCTGATAAGAATATTGAGTTAAAGGACCAGACGATAATAAACAACAAAGATAATAGTACCATACAGTTAAAGGATGCTATAATAAACTTTGGTAGCAAATATATAGTCAAATTGCCATTTAAAGAAAATGTAGGAATAAGAATACCTGTGAAGGTAAAATTAACACCTACTATCACTTACAAAATTTTAGCATTAGTTGATACTGGCTGTACTAAAAATATTATGCATGATAAATATTTTGCGAGATGCCCAGAAATAGTTCATACAATAGATCAAGAAAAGGCAGATATATCCACTGACATGTCTGGAATAAAGAAGCTTCATAATCAGTTAGCCTACAATATTGAGGTACAAATAAATAATACTAAATATATTATGGATGAGATTACAATAAGAGACCTATCTATGATACATGATGATATGATCTTAGGACTAAGGTTTTTACAATTCTCGTTGCAAACAACGATCATACATGAGCAAGGAATTACATTTATTCCTTATCAAGATAATATCCCATACATAACAGAAGTACGTAAGACTATAAGTACCAATACCGGAAAGTCCAATTTAGAACTCCAAGGAGCTGATGATAATGACCTTGATGATCATACAGACGAGGAGTTAGGTGAAAATATAGAAGAGTTTCATATGGCAAACTCATGTATAGAATGTATTAGTTTACAATCTTTTGCACCCAATTGGTATAGAGATATAAAATCTAAAAAAATATAGATAAAATTGTGCAAAGATTAGAAGATATTCAAATAATTGGAGAAATACCAATGAAATATTGGGATAAGAATGGTATTGTGTGTAAAATTAATATAATAAATCCTAACTATATAATTAAGACAAGTCCTATTGAAGCTACACCTAAGGATATAGAAGAATTCAAGATGCATATTGAAGAGCTACTAAAATTAAGAGCCATAAGAGAAAGCAAAAGCCCTCATAGGTCAGCTGCATTTATAGTAAGAAATCATGCAGAAATAGTTAGAGGAAAATCAAGAATGGTTATTAATTATAAAAGATTGAATGATAACACTATAGATGATGGTTATAACATCCCTAATAAGCAAGAATGGATTAATAGAATACAAGGAAGTAAATATTTCTCAAAGTTTGATTTAAAAGCTGGGTTTTGGCAAGTAAAGATGGCAGAAGAATCAATAGAGTGGACAGCTTTTACGTGTCCTCAAGGCCATTTTGAGTGGCTTGTTATGCCTTTAGGATTAAAGAATGCCCCTGCTTTATTTCAAAGAAAGATGCAGAATATCTTTAATGAAAACCAAGAATTTATACTGGTCTACATTGATGATTTGTTAATCTTTTCAAAATCCTATAAAGAACATATAGCTCATTTAGAAACATTTTTTAGAAAGGTAGAGCAGCATGGATTAATACTTTCTAAAAAGAAAATGGAAATATGCAAAGAAAAGATAAATTTTTTAGGTCATGAAATTGGGGAAGGAAAAATTTATTTACAAGATCATATTGCAAAGAAAATTTTACAGTTTCCTGATGTTATGAATGACAAGAAGACATTGCAACAGTTTTTAGGAATAGTAAATTATGCTAGAAATTATATTGAAAACTTAGCCAAGTTGGCTGGACCATTGTATGCAAAGTTAAGAAAAAATGGGCAGAAGCATTTTAATTCTGAAGATATAAGATTAGTAAGAGTTATAAAAGAAAAGGTCAAAGAATTAAAACCTTTAGAATTACCTTTAGATGACTATTATTTTATAATAGAGACAGATGCATCTGAAATAGGATGGGGAGCTATATTAAAACAAAAGCCGAACAAGTACTCTCCAAAAACAGAAGAAAGAATATGTAGGTACGCTTCAGGAAAATATAAGTTAAAGGCTATAAATAACACTGATAGAGAAATATTAGCTGTAATAAATGCAATAAATGCTTTTAGATTATATTTAGGATTCAAAGAGTTCACAGTAAGGACAGAATGTGAAGCTATATGTAAATATCATAATAAAGTCAATAGTAAGAAAAGTTCAACTAGGAGATGGGTTTTATTTGAAGATATCATTACAGGAAATGGTTATAAAGTAATCTTCGAGCATATAAAAGGTAAAGATAATACCTTGCCTGATATATTTTCACGATCATCTATTTTGCAGGAATGAAGAGAGGAATGAGTCCTACTGGTGGTGAAAGTTTCAGCTTTGGAACTGAAAACAGATTGAGAATCTTTCCACCAAATACTTATAAATTTAAGCCTAAAGACCATATTGTCTTAGATGAAATACAAGAATGTGTTTTAGATAATTTTTGGTTCCAATATAATAATAAGAGAGATGATAGAGGTTATATGCTTGCAATATTAAATAGTTTAGCTGAATATTTTCATATGATCAACGGGAAGATACAGCCAAAAGATCCATCTAGCAATATAGAAAAGAAACCCATATATGTCATATATAGGGGAAAGACACCAGGAATATATGTAACTTTTGAAGAAGTTATAGCCCAGCAAATAGAAAGAGAAAAAGATGGAGGAATATCATGGAAAAAATATCTAGATATTGATCAAGCCCTATCATATGCAAGAAATATTTTAGGAATAAATTATTTCCTAGAGCCTGCAGCAAAAGAATATATTCAAAAATACAGAAAGACAAATGAGGTAAAGACAAACTTGCCTGGAATAAATATAAGAGAAGATGGACCTTCAAGAATACCCACATATAAGGATGCTGTAAAAAAAGAAGCATCAAATGAAGAATATGTTGAAAAGAAGATCAAAGAAAGGCTAGATTCAATAATTCCTCAATTAAAGAAAGATATAAAAGAAGAAATATGGCAAGAAGTGAAGCATGAAATAAAGGAAAATTTTGATGCCATAAAGAAGGACTATGAAGAAAATATAAAGAAGGATTATGAATCAAAAATGAATATGCCAATATCTGATGATGATATGCTGGATATTCGTGGTCATGGGCAGCAACAAGAGTATTAAGAATTATATATTATGAAAATTAAATATGTGTTAATACTTAAGATACCTATCTGTGTTGATAAGGAGTTATCAACAATTTCGCCGTGGGATAAGGATAACCATGCCAGAGTGTTTGCTTGATGTCTGCGACATCAATCATTCGGGCGTGGAAGACTATACACCGAATATATTCTCGAATATATCCGGAGAATATCACGTGAAGGAAGTGGACAATGCAAAAGGAATAAACAGTAATATCAACAGTGAGTTCTACTATAGCCAGTACAATTATTGAAGGCAGTGTTATCGTCCAGCTGTCCAGACAACAGTAAAGAAGGATAATTGAAGACGCCGGGTGTCCAGCGCTTCCTTAAGCCTGAAGGCTCCTCCCGTCTATAAAAGGAGAAGCCAGACGCATGCAACGGACCATGGGCCGGACAGAGAAGAGGAGAGAAGACACCGAATACTCAGAGCGCATCCGCCACCACTCCACCTAATTAGTAGCCATCTCACTCCTATTGTAATATAGAAATAAGGGAGAAGCTGTAACCGCCCTTCGCCTGTAAGGTAATCCACGGTTGTGTAAGTGCTTGGGGTTTCCCGAAAGGGCGTGGAAACTTACATACGGCTTTCTCTTTCGGGAAACCCCAAGCACTTACACAACCGTGGATTACCGTAGAGGCGAAGGGCGGTTACAACTTCTCCCTTATTTCTATATTACAATGGGAGTGAGATGGCTACTAATTAGGTGGAGTGGTGGCGGATGCGCTCTGAGTATTAGGCTTGGTGTCTTCTCTCCTCTTCTCTGCCCGGCCCATGGTCCGTTGCATGCGTCTGGCTTCTCCTTTTATAGACGGGAGGAGCCTTCAGGTTACTATTCACGGCACTATTCAAATTCAGCAGTTACTATTCAAATTCGTGGCACTATTCAAAATATCAGGTACTATTCAAATTCTGAATATGAATAGGAGAATCCCACTCACAAGGTGGATGAACCACTTCAGGAGGTCTCCTCTTTATGCACTGTTCTTGGAAATAATTAGAGAGCACTTAGCAACTCAGCGAGCAGCGCGTCGCTTTCACGCTACTATTCGCAGCAGTATTCTGGCAATATAAATTGGCTAAGTGTGCGCTTAACTCTTAATTAAGAAAATAAACAGTGCACGAGCACTCACCAGCGAGTGGCTCAGGCACCCAAATTCTACACTATTCTACGATAGCGACTTGCGTGGGTGGTGCGTGATTATTATGCGGGTAATTAGCAGAGTAATATTTCACAGCTAATATTCAGGCACTGACTATTGAACGATAGCGACCTCTTGTGGATGATGAACGGGTGCGTGATTATTTGCACGTGATTAGTGAATATGCAGAGTATGGTATGCGTGATTCTCAGGATCTTGGCAGGTTGGCGAAACCAAAATTTCAGCCGGTGGAGTGTCTTATGCTTGTGTAAATCCTACTCGGTACTCACCGCATGCATCGCTGGCTTGCTTCAGAACCAGGCCTACCCGGTCTTCTCCCGAACTAACCCCGGCCACGCTTACACAGGACTCAGGCCCTACCGTCTCCCCAGGCAGTTCCACCCGAAGGGAACACTTCTCTGCGGACACAGGCTCTCTCAGACGCCTCTCCATGGGCTAAACGAGAGCAACTCAACGTAGAGGTTTCTCCTCTAGGGTCCCTAGCGTAAAGACATCACCCCGTGTGCACGAGCTCAAGGAAAGCAGGGAAATTCACAGGAAAGCTTAATCCATTTCCACAAAGCAAACTTACTTACGGCTTTCTCTTTCGGGAAACCCCAAGCACTTACACAACCGTGGATTACCGTAGAGGCGAAGGGCGGTTACAACTTCTCCCTTATTTCTATATTACAATGGGAGTGAGATGGCTACTAATTAGGTGGAGTGGTGGCGGATGCGCTCTGAGTATTAGGCTTGGTGTCTTCTCTCCTCTTCTCTGTCCGGCCCATGGTCCGTTGCATGCGTCTGGCTTCTCCTTTTATAGACGGGAGGAGCCTTCAGGTTACTATTCACGGCACTATTCAAATTCAGCAGTTACTATTCAAATTCGTGGCACTATTCAAAATATCAGGTACTATTCAAATTCTGAATATGAATAGGAGAATCCCACTCACAAGGTGGATGAACCACTTCAGGAGGTCTCCTCTTTATGCACTGTTCTTGGAAATAATTAGAGAGCACTTAGCAACTCAGCGAGCAGCGCGTCGCTTTCACGCTACTATTCGCAGCAGTATTCTGGCAATATAAATTGGCTAAGTGTGCGCTTAACTCTTAATTAAGAAAATAAACAGTGCACGAGCACTCACCAGCGAGTGGCTCAGGCACCCAAATTCTACACTATTCTATGATAGCGACTTGCGTGGGTGGTGCGTGATTATTATGCGGGTAATTAGCAGAGTAATATTTCACAGCTAATATTCAGGCACTGACTATTGAACGATAGCGACCTCTTGTGGATGATGAACGGGTGCGTGATTATTTGCACGTGATTAGTGAATATGCAGAGTATGGTATGCGTGATTCTCAGGATCTTGGCAGGTTGGCGAAACCAAAATTTCAGCCGGTGGAGTGTCTTATGCTTGTGTAAATCCTACTCGGTACTCACCGCATGCATCGCTGGCTTGCTTCAGAACCAGGCCTACCCGGTCTTCTCCCGAACTAACCCCGGCCACGCTTACACAGGACTCAGGCCCTACCGTCTCCCCAGGCAGTTCCACCCGAAGGGAACACTTCTCTGCGGACACAGGCTCTCTCAGACGCCTCTCCATTGTCTAAACGAGAGCAACTCAACGTAGAGGTTTCTCCTCTAGGGTCCCTAGCGTAAAGACATCACCCCGTGTGCACGAGCTCAAAGGAAAGTAGGGAAATTCACAGGAAAGCTTAATCCATTTCCACAAAGCAAACTTACATACGGCTTTCCCTTTTGGGAAACCCCAAGCACCTACACAACCGTGGATTACCTTACAGGCGAAGGGCGGTTACAGCTTCTCCCTTATTTCTATATTACAATGGGACTGAGATGGCTACTAATTAGGTGGAGTGGTGGCGGATGCGCTCTGAGTATTAGGCTCGGTGTCTTCTCTCCTCTTCTCTGTCCGGCCCATGGTCCGTTGCATGCGTCTGGCTTCTCCTTTTATAGACGGGAGGAGCCTTCAGGCTTAAGGAAGCGCTGGACACCCGGTGTCTTCAATTATCCTTCTTTACTGTTGCCTGGACAGCTGGACGATAACGCTGCCTTCAATAATTGTACTGGCTACAGTAGAACTCACTGTTGATATTACTGTTTATTCCTTTTGCATTGTCCACTTCCTTCACGTGATATTCTCTGGATATATTCGAGAATATATTCGGTGTATAGTCTTCCACGCCCGAATGATTGATGTCGCAAACATCAAGCAAACACTCTAGCATGCTTATCCTTATCCCACGGCGAAATTGTTGATAACTCCTTATCAACACAGATAGGTATCTTAAGTATTAACACATATTTAATTTTCATAATATATAATTCTTAATACTCTTGTTGCTGCCCATGACCACGAATATCCAGCATATCATCATCAGATATTGGCATATTCATTTTTGATTCATAATCCTTCTTTATATTTTCTTCATAGTCCTTCTTTATGGCATCAAAATTTTCCTTTATTTCATGCTTCACTTCTTGCCATATTTCTTCTTTTATATCTTTCTTTAATTGAGGAATTATTGAATCTAGCCTTTCTTTGATCTTCTTTTCAACATATTCTTCATTTGATGCTTCTTTTTTATAGCATCCTTATATGTGGGTATTCTTGAAGGTCCATCTTCTCTTATATTTATTCCAGGCAAGTTTGTCTTTACCTCATTTGCCTTTCTGTATTTTTGAATATATTCTTTTGCTGCAGGCTCTAGGAAATAATTTATTCCTAAAATATTTCTTGCATATGATAGGGCTTGATCAATATCTAGATATTTTTTCCATGATATTCCTCCATCTTTTTCTCTTTCTATTTGCTGGGCTATAACTTCTTCAAAAGTTACATATATTCCTGGTGTCTTTCCCCTATATATGACATATATGGGTTTCTTTTCTATATTGCTAGATGGATCTTTTGGCTATATCTTCCCGTTGATCATATGAAAATATTCAGCTAAACTATTTAATATTGCAAGCATATAACCTCTATCATCTCTCTTATTATTATTATATTGGAACCAAAAATTATCTAAAACACATTCTTGTATTTCATCTAAGACAATATGGTCTTTAGGCTTAAATTTATAAGTATTTGGTGGAAAGATTCTCAATCTGTTTTCAGTTCCAAAGCTGAAACTTTCACCACCAGTAGGACTCATTCCTCTCTTCATTCCTGCAAAATAGATGATCGTGAAAATATATCAGGCAAGGTATTATCTTTACCTTTTATATGCTCGAAGATTACTTTATAACCATTTCCTGTAATGATATCTTCAAATAAAACCCATCTCCTAGTTGAACTTTTCTTACTATTGACTTTATTATGATATTTACATATAGCTTCACAGTCTGTCCTTACTGTGAACTCTTTGAATCCTAAATATAATCTAAAAGCATTTATTGCATTTATTACAGCTAATATTTCTCTATCAGTGTTATTTATAGCCTTTAACTTATATTTTCCTGAAGCGTACCTACATATTCTTTCTTCTGTTTTTGGAGAGTACTTGTTCGGCTTTTGTTTTAATATAGCTCCCCATCCTATTTCAGATGCATCTGTCTCTATTATAAAATAATAGTCATCTAAAGGTAATTCTAAAGGTTTTAATTCTTTGACCTTTTCTTTTATAACTCTTACTAATCTTATATCTTCAGAATTAAAATGCTTCTGCCCATTTTTTCTTAACTTTGCATACAATGGTCCAGCCAACTTGGCTAAGTTTTCAATATAATTTCTAGCATAATTTACTATTCCTAAAAACTGTTGCAATGTCTTCTTGTCATTCATAACATCAGGAAACTGTAAAATTTTCTTTGCAATATGATCTTGTAAATAAATTTTTCCTTCCCCAATTTCATGACCCAAAAAATTTATCTTTTCTTTGCATATTTCCATTTTCTTTTTAGAAAGTATTAATCCATGCTGCTCTACCTTTCTAAAAAATATTTCTAAATGAGCTATATGTTCTTTATAGGATTTTGAAAAGATTAACAAATCATCAATGTAGACCAGTATAAATTCTTGGTTTTCATTAAAGATATTCTGCATCTTTCTTTGAAATAAAGCAGGGGCATTCTTTAATCCTAAAGGCATAACAAGCCACTCAAAATGGCCTTGAGGACACGTAAAAGCTGTCCACTCTATTGATTCTTCTGCCATCTTTACTTGCCAAAACCCAGCTTTTAAATCAAACTTTGAGAAATATTTACTTCCTTGTATTCTATTAATCCATTCTTGCTTATTAGGGATGTTATAACCATCATCTATAGTGTTATCATTCAATCTTTTATAATTAATAACCATTCTTGATTTTCCTCTAACTATTTCTGCATGATTTCTTACTATAAATGCAGCTGACCTATGAGGGCTTTTGCTTTCTCTTATGGCTCTTAATTTTAGTAGCTCTTCAATATGCATCTTGAATTCTTCTATATCCTTAGGTGTAGCTTCAATAGGACTTGTCTTAATTATATAGTTAGGATTTATTATATTAATTTTACACACAATACCATTCTTATCCCAATATTTCATTGGTATTTCTCCAATTATTTGAATATCTTCTAATCTTTGCACAATTTTATCTATATTTTTTTTAGATTTTATATCTCTATACCAATTGGGTGCAAAAGATTGTAAACTAATACATTCTATACATGAGTTTGCCATATGAAACTCTTCTATATTTTCACCTAACTCCTCGTCTGTATGATCATCAAGGTCATTATCATCAGCTCCTTGGAGTTCTAAATTGGACTTTCCGGTATTGGTACTTATAGTCTTACGTACTTCTGTTATGTATGGGATATTATCTTGATAAGGAATAAATGTAATTCCTTGCTCATGTATGATCGTTGTTTGCAACGAGAATTGTAAAAACCTTAGTCCTAAGATCATATCATCATGTATCATAGATAGGTCTCTTATTGTAATCTCATCCATAATATATTTAGTATTATTTATTTGTACCTCAATATTGTAGGCTAACTGATTATGAAACTTCTTTATTCCAGACATGTCAGTGGATATATCTGCCTTTTCTTGATATATTGTATAAACTATTTCTGGGCATCTCGCAAAATATTTATCATGCATAATATTTTTAGTACAGCCAGTATCAACTAATGCTAAAATTTTGTAAGTGATAGTAGGTGTTAATTTTACCTTCACAGGTATTCTTATTCCTACATTTTCTTTAAATGGCAATTTGACTATATATTTGCTACCAAAGTTTATTATAGCATCCTTTAACTGTATGGTACTATTATCTTTGTTGTTTATTATCGTCTGGTCCTTTAACTCAATATTCTTATCAGCCTTTTGTACCTCACTGGGTTCTAACTTACTTTTTAGTTCTTCTAGTTCCACTTCTAAACTATTTATTCTATTTTCTAAATTTCTAACTCTTCTTGTTAATAATTTATCTTCTTCTTCTAATTCTACTTCCAGTCTCCATCTTTGATTTCCAGCTTTTAAGCATGAAGCACATGCTTGCTTTAAGCATATACTACAAGTAAATCTATTTTCTTGACTAGGATAATAAATGCAGAAAGCACATTTAATATTATAGTCACCTCTTTCTTGAATCAAATCATGATCACAATTTCCTTGATCCATTAATTCAGTTTTAACCTCCTCTAAGGTATTAATTCTTTCACTATTTATTTCTAATGCATCCATAGCATTATCCAGATTATATAAACTTTCATCATCTAGAGAGTCTATAAAGTCTCCGTATTGTTGGGCATTATTTTCTTCATCTTCATAACTTTCTAAAAGCTTAATCATCAACTCTGGTTGTCTGTCTTCTTTTAACACATTATTTATCATAATATTACCTTTATGAGTGTCTGGATCACTTTTTGCTTTATGATTCTGCACATCTTTTGGGATTGACTCATCTTTCCACTTCTTTATCACAACTGACGCTTAATATTTCTTATCATTTAGCTCTCTTTCTTTAGATATTTTTTTAAATAAGCTATCTTTCTAATGAAATAAATTTCTTTTTCTCTAATAGCAGACCATTCACATAGCATAGAAGTATTATATTCATCAGGAATTTTACTTAGTTTAAATTCGTACTGCTTAATTTCATTTTCTAAAGCTTCCATTTTAAACTCAACTGAGATATTCTACTGATTCTTGTACTCTAAAATATATCACAAATTCCCTTAAATTCAAATTTTGTAACCTCGGCTCTAATACCAGTAATCGAGGGCGAACGCGGGGAACAAGCGGAAAAAAATACGAAAATTCAAATTGCAAATTCAAAATCACGAGTTACTATTCACAGCACTATTCAAATTCAGCAGTTACTATTCAAATTTGTGGCACTATTCAAAATATCAGGTACTATTCAAATTCCGAATATGAATAGGAGAATCCCACTCACAAGGTGGATGAACCACTTCAGGAGGTCTCCCCTTTATGCACTGTTCTTGGAAATAATTAGAGAGCACTTAGCAACTCAGCGAGCAGCGCGTCGCTTTCACGCTACTATTCGCAGCAGTATTCTGGCAATATAAATTGGCTAAGTGTGCGCTTAACTCTTAATTGAGAAAATAAACAGTGCACGAGCACTCACCAGCGAGTGGCTCAGGCACCCAAATTCTACACTATTCTACGATAGCGACTTGCGTGGGTGGTGCGTGATTATTATGCGGGTAATTAGCAGAGTAATATTTCACAGCTAATATTCAGGCACCGACTATTGAACGATAGCGACCTCTTGTGGATGATGAACGGGTGCGTGATTATTTGCACGTGATTAGTGAATATGCAGAGTATGGTATGCGTGATTCTCAGGATCTTGGCAGGTTGGCGAAACCAAAATTTCAGCCGGTGGAGTGTCTTATGCTTGTGTAAATCCTACTCGGTACTCACCGCATGCATCGCTGGCTTGCTTCAGAACCAGGCCTACCCGGTCTTCTCCCGAACTAACCCCGGCCACGCTTACACAGGACTCAGGCCCTACCATCTCCCCAGGCAGTTCCACCCGAAGGGAACACTTCTCTGCGGACACAGGCTCTCTCAGACGCCTCTCCATGGGCTAAACGAGAGCAACTCAACGCAGAGGTTTCTCCTCTAGGGTCCCTAGCGTAAAGACATCACCCCGTGTGCACGAGCTCAAAGGAAAGCAGGGAAATTCACAGGAAAGCTTAATCCATTTCCACAAAGCAAACTTACATACGGCTTTCCCTTTTGGGAAACCCCTAGCACTTACACAACCGTGGATTACCTTACAGGCGAAGGGCGGTTACAGCTTCTCCCTTATTTCTATATTACAATGGGAGTGAGATGGCTACTAATTAGGTGGAGTGGTGGCGGATGCGCTCTGAGTATTAGGCTCGGTGTCTTCTCTCCTCTTCTCTGTCCGGCCCATTCGGGAGCTTATATATATATATATATATATATATATATATATATATATATATATATATATATATATATATATATATATATATATATATATATATATATATATATATATATATATATATATATATATATATATATATATATATATATATATATATTAAGGACACAAGATGAAAGAACAGATTAGATGATTTAACTGGATATATTGGCATTCCCTCAAAGTTGAATAAAGCTCAGTACGTCTACCATCTTGGCCGATTTTTTTTCTCTTTCTTTTTTGTATGCAATGCAGAATTGAAAGAATGCATTTGCGGGAATTTAAACATGCCATGATGTGGAGGGGAAAACTTATGAAAAAAGATGAACGGTCCTATATGCCAATGCAGGAATGGATAACTACCACGTACCTCATGGCAAGGCTCGAGTTTTTCGTCCTGAGCGAGACTATCCATACCTTGGGTTTGGTCGTCGTCACCTGATGGAGACGTTGGTGGCGACGCTTTCTTCTGCCATATGCAGAGTTACTTCGATCTCTTTCTTCCCAAATTCTAGAAATTTCTTACGTCGGATATTCCGCTTCGCGTTACGTGGTTTATACACCTTGATCTCCTCTCGAGTTCGAAGATTCTCGACGAATTCGATAAGGGTAGAGTTAGATGGGGTATAGGGCTTCTCCAGCTCTTTCACGGATTCCTTCCGGTTGAAACTTTAGATCTGTGAGAATTGTTCATCCTTCGGTCTGAAGCCGAATCTCTCCTTCTGCCCATTGATGTTGAGTTGGATTACTCCTACTCCTGCATCAATGTGTGCGGTTGTCATACTCAAGAATGACCTCCCCAATATGAGAGGGATCTTGGTGTCAACTTCCATATCGAGCAAAGAAATTCCGTATTTTCACCGGAATATCCTTGGCGATCCCCGCGAGATGACGAACCGATTTTGCTAGCTGCAAACACATGGCAGTAGGAGCAAGCACATGATGGTTAAGTTTATCATAAACTACCTTTGGCATGACGCTGATGCTTGCTCGCAGATCGCAAAGAGTGTGTTTAAAGTGTTGAGATCCGATGGAACATGTGATGGTGGGGCATCCTGGTTTCTTCTTTTTCTCCAGGAGGGGGTTGAGAATAGCTGTGCTACACTCATCTGTAAGCTGCATGACCTCGGTGGTTGGCCGGACCCTCTTGTTGCCAAGGATATCCTTGAGATACTTGGCGTACGTGGGAACCTGCATAGTATCAAGAAGTGGTATGTTGCCATAGAGCTTCTTGATTACCTCGACGAACTTGCCGAATTGCTCGTCGGGCACCGGCCTCCTTTTCTGCTCTAGAAACGGTAAGGCGGTTGTATCGTGACAGTCCCGTGAAGTTCTAGGGGTTTCCACGGGGTCTTCCTGGGTAGCAATGGTGTTGGATTTTTCGGCCTCCTCCAGCACCCCGTCTTCAGCATCGATATTCCTAGCGGTTACGGTCTTCCGCCGTGTACCTGCATCCTGCGGAAGATGTGGTCTCTGTGCTGATTGTCTTGCTTGCACAGTTACCGCATTCGCACTTTCTTTCGGGTTCACTCCCGGTTGCTCGGGAAGCTCCCTCGTGTTATGGTTACGACAGGATCAGGCCAGTTAAGTTACTTTAGATTCTATCAATTTATTGAAACTCAACTGATTTTTAATAACAGAGTTAAATCCATCTAGTTGCATAGCCAAAGATTCAAAAATTTATCATTAGCGAGAAATTTCTCACTAATGTTGTCATTGATTTGTTTTTGGCCGTACATGAAGTCTTTAAGCGAGGGCTGAAAACAGTTATTAAAATTGTTACCTTGTTGTTGGCCGAAGGGGAGGTTGGGCTTAGAATTCCAACCTTGCTGAGAATGACAGTCTGAGTCATTGGGAGTGTTGTTCCCAATGGAGTTCTCGTCCTCTTGAGTGAATGGGCAAGATTTGCCTGAGTGTCCAGTATTGCCACATTTCTCACATGTCATCTGAGGCTCAGTCGGGTTAACCTCCTGGTGCAGAGATTCCAGCTTTTTCATGAGGAGATCCATCTTGGCTGTCAGCATATTGACACTGTCAATTTCATGTATTTCTTTTGCATGGGCCGGCTGCCTATCTTCCTTCCAACTCTGGTTGGAAGCAACCTTGTCGATGAGCACTCTAGCTCCTGCAACATCGAGGGAGAGGAATGCTCCTCCTGCTGCTGCGTCCAAGTGATCTTGCGATCGTTGGTTCAGGCCATGGAAGAAGTTCTGAATGATAAGCCATTCTTCCATGCCGTGGTGTGGGCATGCTGCTGTGTACTCCAGAAAACGTTCCCAGGCTTCCATTCGTCCTGGAGTTGTTGAAAACTGGAAATTCTATTCCGAAGAGCATTGGTTTTGCTCACCGGAAAATACTTGACTAGAAAAGCATTGGAGTACGCATCCCAAGTGTCGAATTCTTCCTTGAAGGTGTAGAGCCACGTCTTTGCTTTCCCAAGCAGAGAGAATGGGAACAGTCGAAGACGAATATTATCCATCGTAGTGCCTTTTGGGTTGATTATGCTACTATTGACATTTCTTAGCGCAATCACTAGGAATGGTTAATTCCCAGCAACGGCACCAGAAATGCCTGTTGGCGGTCCTTAGTGCAATCACTAGAAATGATTGTGCCGAACCCATTCTAGCAACTGCACCCAAGGGGTGCCACTCTTGTGGTATAATCAATACGATTACAGATGGATCCGCAAGCGCACGGATATACCGTTGTAGCATTTCACCCGGAGAGTAAGGGTATCGTCATTTATTTGTGTCCCAAAGGACGACAGCGGCAAAGGTATTGTACTCAACATTAACCATGACATTGTGCCTCAAGTAATAGGCAATGCTCTAACAGGGTAAGTACAAATAAAGAATAAGCAAGGGTAATGTGACACAACACACATCCACACTCCAAGAGGAAGGAATAAAGGAGAGAAACTATAAAACAAGGTACTACTCTATCCTACATCAAGTCAACTGGAGCTTAGGCTAGATTAGGTGTCCTAGTGCTTCTATCCAAAGCTGGGGTCATGTTAGATCATGGTTAGGACTGTAGGTGCCAGGAAAATGGGATAGCGGGGAGAAGGTCCTGCACTGGAGAAAGTCCAGTTCCATTACCTCTTTGCATGAACTCCTACACCGAACCCGAACGTCGGGGAGTACGCTAAACGTAACACCACTGTTACGCCGGTCGGACAGGGCTGTCACCACCTGCCGTCTACCCCAGTCACACCGTGAAGCACGGTCATATCCGAAGGATCCCGTATACCCGAGCACCATGCTCGTGTATGAAGTCACTACTCTAGTGCCCCCAGGTCTCCCACCCTTCGGATGGACGAGTAAAACACTAGAGCAAGCCCGAAAGCACAACGAACCTCTATCTGTACCCGGATCATCTGGCCTAACCAAGACCGTAGCATAACTTATGAATGATCTAAGCATGGATTGATAAACTATTAAGATAGTAAAGCAACCATGGCAGAACTCTATATTATGAATAGAAGTCTGACAAGTTGGATACAAAGCCATACCAGGAGCCGAGGATTGCTCAGCGACCCCGAGGACGACTTGCTCGCTAAAGAGAACTAGCCTAGCTCCACTACCTAGTTAAGAGAGCAAGAGAGAATAGAGCCCTCTTGGAGGGAATGGAATGAAGTGTGTGTGTGTTGAGAGGGGGGGAGAGGCCCTATTTATACTACTTGGAGGTCGGTTTTCCGCCAACACATATATGGAAGGTGATCAGGTGCCTTGGCAGCCACTCCTCCTCGAAGTGCACCTGGACGGGAACCAGGCCAGGTTCGGCTGACCCAGGGGGTCGGCCGACCCCACCTGGCAGCCTCTCGGCCTGATCTTCTGCTGGATGGTATATTCTTTGATCCTTATCCTTATCCTCTAGTGCATCTTGCATGGAGGCCCTGTTTCCTCTGACATGTGGGCCCTCTTTGTAAGGGTGTGACACCGGATGCGATATTCTGTGTAGTTGTATGGCGTCTGCTGGGTGTTTTCGTCTTATTCCGCTCCTGCTCATCTGAAATGTACAATACTCGAAAACAACCGTGGAGCGAGGTTAGTGATACAAATATATGAGTAAGGCATGTAGTTTTCCTTTATTATTGAGTATAGTTGACGGGTGAAAATGGCACTTAAGCACTGTCAACAACTCCCCCAAGCTAGCCCTTTGCTCGTCCCGAGCAAAGTTTTAGACTTCGGTTGTTGATCAGGAGTTGCTACAATGTCGCATTCCTGACTTATGCCCAAGGCACAACCTAGTGTTCTTACCTTTATTCTGAATAAGTTGGCCTTGTTTGCACCTTTTACCTTACTCCTGTGGGGCTTATAGCATCATCTTTGGCGGTTGAGGGTCAGAATGGCTTGTAGAGTACCACTTACCACTCCTTTGTTCAACCGTCAATCTGGAGTTTTTTATAAAGTTTTTGAAAAGAAATATTGTAGTTCCTCAGGTGATCTCTCGGATCGCTCAAATGTATTTCATTCTTCACCAAGGCCTTTTTGTGTGCCTTTGTTTTTCCATCCTACTTCTAATGGCTCTTTTTGGTGGATCTGTAGGTATGGAGGATAATGGCAAACTTGCTTCTCATATTTTGCTAAGTCAAAGACCAGATCCAAAGGAGAAACAAGTCATAAGTCTTGATCAAGATGTGCAAGTGTGTGGATATTTTTTTTGGTGGATGGTGGATGAAACTCCTTTATATGATTTCTCTCTCCCTTGTAATATTTTTGGTATGGGCTATATTTTCTTTTTCTCCTTTTTTTTTGACACACCTTGTGGGTGTGTGGCACACCTTCTTTGGGTATGCATCTTTTATCTCTTTCTTTTTTTTTGACATTCCTTGTGGGCATGTGGCATACCTTCTTTGGGTATGCATCTTTTTTTTTTGTATAGCCCATACATCATGATGATAATTTTGGAGAGAGATAAACATGGTACAACATGGAGTTTTATTTGTGGATGAATGGGGGATGTACTTGCTATCTTCCAGGTGTAGAAGTATAGCATGTGAGTGGACGTGTATGTGATCTTGATCATGGGCGTATGAAGTGATTCTCACAAAGGGTCACAACAATTTGACAAAGCTTAATGAGAAGACAAGTTGCATATGTAGATAAGGCTTTTCAAACTTGTAACTCATATGGCTCTGGATAGGAATTGCATATCACCGAGGAACTTTATTCTATTTTTGTATTTTTGAAAAGAAATACTCCGGATATCAAGCATCACTTAGGAGAAGATCATAGCAACTCTTTTCAGCCATATCATAACCCACAACAACCTAGATTCGAATTCTGCTTTTCGCTACCCACAAGTTTCAAGCTTAAGGTTTGAACATCTAGCCACCAAACTCAGAACTTAGGGAGAGCACAAGGTTGTAACTAGGCATATGAAAGGAACTAACAGAGCAACTATTCACCATCTCAACAATGAAAAACTACACATGCTTACTACACATACTGGAAATCAAGTAAATATTTTTTTTGGGTTTTTAAAGGTTTTGTCAATTTTTATTTAATTTTAGTTATGCAAATTTTTATGGATTTTCAGAATTTTGCAAATTTTAGTTTGGTTTCATGCAAGGTTTTGAAAAACAGTAAAGATAGAGTTTGATACAAGATACCTCTTATGGGGGTCCTCCTCCAAGCTAAGCTTCAGGCTCACTGCTGTTGGTTGGGGTTAAACCCAGCCCAACGGTAGTAGGCCCTCCACTCCACCTGGGATTGCTGTTGTTGCTGCTCCATGTTGCGGATCCTCTAGCCTGTGTATCGCTGCCAGTTCTGTGTTGAGTCGATGCGTTGGCCCAGCGACTTATCGATGTTGGTGGTGCGCACGTTCAGCTCGCCCATTTGCCGAGTCAGAGTGGCGAAGCCTCTGGATGAAGCTGTACGTCGCGGGGGACCACTAGAGCTGGACTGGTGGACCGGTGCCCTGAGGCTTGCCGTGCCCACTCGGTGGAGCTGGCACTCTGCCATGACGAACCTCCAGCCTCATATTGCTGTGGTTGAGGCTGAGGTTGCTGCTGCATGAACTCCTCCCTTCTGGCCCTGCTTCTTGTAACCCCGCCAGGAAGACCAGAAATACTATGCCGATGGCTCTCCTCTTGTGGAACATGAGGGATGGTTAGCGAACGACAATTATACAAATGATACCCCGCGTTTGGCAACGGGATTTCATTTGCATAACCAAGCGAAAAGAAAATCAAGGAGTCATCCGGGCCTTTCTTGTGCGTGTGGCCTTGAACCAAGTACACCTCATCGATCATAACACGGGGCTCCTCAATGAAGGGAATGGGGTTCCCATCTAAGATTCCCATGTTTGATGTGATGCGGGTAACCAAAGAAGTGCATTCAATAGGACCCGTCATCCGAAAATTTGTGAGCCATTGCTTAACCATTGCTTGTGTGGGGGAGATTTGGATGTTGTTGACCATAGCGTATAATATCATCAACTCATCGTTGCGCACTGGTCGTGGATCATCTCTTGGAAAGAGAGTGATAGCCACCCACTTGTGCATCAAACGAAGAGTCGGGTTTTGAATGTCATTGCACCAAGGTGCAAACTTGCCATGAACAACTTGACCCGAAATCAAACTCCAAAACTCATGTCGATCAAAACCGCGACAAGCTTTTGCAAGGGAAACTGGCAAGCACACGCTAAAACCAAGGAGGTGACAAAAATTTCTCCAATTAAAATAGCGTTCAACTCCAAAAAGTCAGAAAGAAACACCATCGTCCACCTCCCGAAGAGTGCAAAGAAACTGGATGGTGAGGAGACAAGAACCATTCTCCTCAACGGGCACAAAACCATCCCATCCAACCGCATGCCAAACACGAGCGAAGTCAACGTCCATACCTGTTTTCTCGAGAAGGTCCGGATCGAAGGCTCTGGTATGACCAAAGCTTCGATTCTTGATCATGGTGTAGGCTTGACGCTCGCGGTCGTCTTGCAAGTCGAGGTACGGTGCATCATCTTCATCTATTTCCATGTCCTCGGCTTGCGGTTCTTCAGCTTGCTCCTTGAACAGTTCTTCTTGTTCGTCTTGCTCATAGTCCATCGTGGTCGGTGTTGGTGCAGGTTCGGGGGAATGATGAGAGCTCGACTTGCCCTATGAACGGGACGAGCCCAACCTCGTCATCCTCTTGAGAGCTCCGGAAATTTTCCGTCCTGCACCTCTCATGCTTGCAACAAGAACGAACAAGAATAACTCGATTCGGGTTACGTTAGTGAAATAAAACGAAACTCTTACCCGAAAGTTGTTCCTCCAATTATGTGATCAATCTTGCAGCAAAGAATTGAGAGAGTGAGTGTTCTTGCAATCAAACTTGAGCCAAAATCCAAAGGAAACCCGAGCAAGAATGTGTGAGAGGGAGTGAGAGTGGAGAGAGTGAGCATGAGAGCTCATCACCCCTCTCTCGGCCTCTATTTGAAGGAAACTAGGCGAGTGCACCCGAGGAATAGCCAGGCACAACGGTCAGGTAGCCGTTGGCCCTGGGTCGGCCGGCCCCAGGGTGGGCCCCCTGGTGCCCCCCCTTTGGCCAGGTGATTCCTCAACAGTCATAAACTTCGAAAATATGGTGCACAGCCAAAAGTTTGCTCGAAAAGATGTCCAAATTATTTTTCCCAAAGGATTTTAAAACTCAAAAAATATTTTTGGTCTTTTTGTAAAAAGGGAAAAGTGCTAGAAAAATTCCAGCATGTAGAAAACAATTTTGAAAATTTCAAACATGCAGTGGAGAAAAACAAATAAGGTGCAAAGAAAAGGTTGAAAAGCGGAGAAAGCAAATATGAGATAAATACCAATTTACCTTTGGCAAGGGCGCGTCGTTTAAAGTCTGACGTGCACGACTTTTCTCCATCGTTCTTACCATTCGTCGGCTCGTCCTGGAGAACTGGACAAGGGCGAACTCTCGACCTTCCGCCACACCTTCTTTTCCTTCTTCTTTCTTTTAGGTGCGGAGGGTCGTTGCTCTTGCTGGGGTTCTGGTGCACCCCAGAGTGCTTGCCCTTCACTGTCTTGTTGGATCATGAAGCGCTGCTCTTCCCTCTTCTTGAACCTGAAAAACATATCCTCCCTTCCGACACGGAAACAAATTTCTCCCTTTCCGACATTGATTCTTGCCTTGGCAGACCTTAGAAAAGGTCGCCCAAGTACGAGGTTGACTCCGAGGTCGCCCTCCATATCCATTACCACAAAGTCGGTAAGGACGAAGGAGTCTCGTACTCATACGAAAACGTGTTCGGCTATCCCTTCGGGATACCGAATGGTTGAATCTGCAAGCTGTACGAGCATAGTTGTTGGGGAAAGAGCAGGATATTCAAGTGCTTCATATATTACCTTGGGCATTATATTCACGCTTGCCCCCAGATCTCATAGGCATCGCTCGAAGTGTTTGATGTAGATCGAGCAGCTGATCATGGGGACCCCTGGATCCTCTTGCACCGCTGCAACCATGCCATCCCAAACGTCGTTCCTTGGGGGATAGTGTGACACCCTAGGTGTCTGCACAGTAGAATTGTATTTATTTTATGCATCATGTGCTTAATTTGCTTGAAAAAGAATCTTATTGTAAAAATAAAAGGGTAGTTGTGTAAATATGATTTATTGCAGGGTCCTTTCTATAGTTTAGTTTGAATAGGGAGAGCAAATATTGCTTTTATGGAGGGTTTATGTGTAAAATCTAGTGTAATCATTACATGGCAGAAAATTTTGCTTTTTAGTTTGAAATTAAACTGAAGTTGCAATGGAAAAGACAAAAGTTCATTAAATTCAAAATCCTTCCTATGTTTTCAAAATAACTCTTTTACCTTTGGTCAAATCAATTTTTGCACAACATAAAAGTTGTAGATTTTGAAAAGTTGAACAACTTTCATGTTGGGCACTTTTTCAATTGAGCCCTAGTTTAAAAGTTATTATTGATTTACAGTAGGGTCCCTGGAATTTTCTGATTTTGCAAATAGATCCACCCTTCTTCTTCCACCTCTCTCCCTCTCTGCTTCACCGCCGCTGGCGCAGTTCAGCGCTGCCCGCCGCCGAGGAGGGCCGCAGGCCAGCTCCTGCTTCCCCACCGCCCCACGCAGCACCCCCGCGACCTCCTGGACCCACTCCTCTCAGCGCTGGACTCCTCCTCCCCTCGCCATGCCACCCCGACGAGCTTCGCGGCCGCCACCTCGCCGTCGCCGTGGACAGCTCGCTACAAAGCCTCAGCTCCCCAACTCGTGCACGCCTCAGTACCAGGAGCAATCCTGTTTCATTTTCCCCTCCTTGCCTCACCCGCTCCCTGCTCAGAACCCCCAGAACATCGCCGCCTCCCGCCCAAACGCCGGCGAGCTCGAAGCTCACCGTCGCCCCGCACCTCCAGATCACCTCCGCCCGCGCTGACCCCACCAATAGCTCCGCCTTGACCTTGCGCAGCTCACCGACCCCTCCTCGTCACCTATTCTCCACCGGAGCAACCTCGCCGCCGTTTCCCGAGCTCTGACCGCTGTTCTTCTCCACCGCCGTTGCCCTGCTCTCAGTGGACCACCTCGCTCCGACCATCCCAGACCCGTCCAAGCACACCATTAGGTGCGCCTTGACTTCCTCTTGCTCCCACGCCTCTCCACCCTCGCCGCCGGCGACGAGCCTCACCGGGATTCGGCCGGTCAACCCCCTCCCCTCGCTCTGACTCCGGCCAGGGGCTTCCCTGCAAATACTTTTAGAATTCTAAGGACCTCTCTGCAAGTTCTCAGATCTTTTCCTTTTGTTTCTAGGCTCAACTTTGAAAATACCTAAAAATTTGTAGAAAAATCAGAAAAATACAAACCCAAATGTTTTTGAATCCTTGTTACAAGAACTACAAGTTTTGTTACATGCACATCTTCAGTTTTGGTCTGTATTTTAATCCAAGAGAAAGAATTGAATAATTAGGCTTTAATTGTTCTAGGAGTTCTACTCAGTAATTTCATGTGAGCTTTGGTTTGCTTGTGTATCACAGTGTTATTAGTGCATGGTAAAAATTTGAAACCTTTTTGACATCATTAACTAGCTCAAAGTTTCAAGATTCCTAAATCTACTAGTTTAGATAATTTATTTGTGCTGGTAGAAATGTTTAAGTTCTGAGTGTGAAACTTTTTTCCATGCTTATATGTCACTACAACTTTGCTGTTACCCATGTTTGGAAAATTTTAGAGCTGTCTAACTATATCTTTGATTTAATGCTTAGTAAGTAGGCTTTAATTGTGATAAATAGTTTTCTTGCTTAGAAAATTATGAGAAGTTTTATGTAACTCTATTTTTGTCATATATCCATTTTTGTAAAATTTTAGAACTAGAAACATTATAGAACTTCCTGTAATAATTAGCTTTATCATATGTGGTTTAGTTTTGTCAAAATTATTAATTCTGTTTTGTGACTAAATAAATTCTAAAAAATTTATAGGACGTTCAAAAGTATTTGAATCATGTTCAGAGAAATTTTGAGCTTTATAAATGTTGTGGTTTGTACTGTAGAATTTAATCTTTTTCTAGGTGCTGCCTGAGTAAATGTTTTATTCTGATTAAATAGCTGCATGAAATGGTATGAATTTTTCAGGAGTAATTACTCTGTATACCTTCTGTTTAGAGTAATTTTTTCTGAATTTCTTGTTGTTTGAGTACTGATTTGTTGATTTATTAGCAAACCATGTTTTATTTGCTATAGGAAACAACTACCACTTGCTTTATGAAGATAGTGTAGTTCTTTTGTGAAGTTGATCATGTTGTTCTGTGGAGTAATAGATGTTAATTAACTACTCCATAAATGACTGCCCATGTGTTAAGTTTGTTTGCTGATTGTTAGACTGCAGTTTCTTCACCTCGTGTGTATGTTTATAATATTGTTCTTGCATCACATATAGATACGAGCGATCTAGCTGACGGGACGTACGAGTTGATCCCGGAGTCCGAAGAAGGTGATCAAGAAGCCCAGCTGAACGCCACCATACTAACTGAAGACTCGGACCAAAGTTCGGAAGAGCCCAAGGCTGTTTTAGCTAGCGACTACCGCGAAGGCAAGCCCCGGACATAACCCATATTTCAAACTATTACAATTTATCGTTATTACTTACTTGTGCATTTACAGTTCTTAGGATTTGAATTGAAACCCTAGATGCATGATCCTAGGAACCTATGTACTGAACACTAGACCTGAGTTCGAATAATTGCTAAGCTTATAGGACCGGTAAAAGTCGAGTGATTGCCTGTCACTCGCGAGCTCTATAGGAATTGCTTGTTTACTTTCTGCTATCAATATAAGGACGACGGACGGGGTCGTGTTCGATATCATGACCTTGGGTGAGACCCCGTTTGTGTTGATAAATTCTGCTAAGGTCGCGGTGTGTGGTAGCGGTGGTTAAGTTTTTGAACGTACTAGCCACATGCCGTAAATATGGTACGCGATAAGCCTAGTAGCCGATCGGATCGGGGAGTGGATATACCTTTCACTCTCTCTTAGAGATAGGTTTTATTTATGTTTATGTTGCGCAACACCACAGGTGCAGGGAGGAAGTTGGTGCCCTGTAGTCAGGGAGAGTGACCCTATCCACAAGCCGGAATGAAAGGTCAACGGTTGTTTGGGAACGACCCTACGGTGTTCCAAACGTGTGTGTTAGGTCTGCCTGGCCAGGTCAACAAATTTCGATTCGAATCGTTCGCTTCTCACGGTTTGGGACTGCTTGATCCCTTTGCCACACAGAGTAATAAGAGTAACATTATTATGATCAATCTTGATATTTGCTTAAAGTTCTACCATGGTTGAATAGGAGTAGTTGCTTACATAGAATGGTTAATCAACTAGAATATTGAAAGCTAAAATGTGAAATTAAGGACCTACTCTTTATTGCTTTTCAGCAAAAGAAAAACCAGAGCCTACAAAGCCCTGCATAGTCTAGCTAGGTGGACTAAGTATATCCGTTGATGGTTAAGTCTTGCTGAGTATTAGAATACTCAGCCATGCTGTTGAAACCTTTTTCAGGTATGGGTTTTGAGGACCAGATCGCTAGTCTGTCTTGGCCTTGCTCTTTGCCTCCTGGTTGGTCCGTAGAGTGGGATCGGTCTTCGACCGGCAATGACCCCGACGAGTGATACCTTGCTTGGGATAGCTTGGTGTCCTTTTGCGATGTGTTGTAGCTGTCGTGTTTTCTTTCCGCTGCTTTAAACTCTGAACTTAAACTTATGTCTTGTATAATGTTTTACTAAGTTTGTATCTGTATTAAGTACTTTGAACTTGATGTAATAAATGCTATGCCTGTGTTGTAAAATATGTATGGTTGTAATATCTCTGGACTCGCCATCGTGTGGGGTATGCTTGTTCGATCCGAGAACCGGTGGTTGTATCGGGATGTTACCCGACAGACTAAGAATTGTTCCGTTTGAAGTGTGTTTGAGCCGGTGTTGCCTTTAGGGTGATGGACAGTGCACTTGAGCCGGGATAATTCAGGTGGTTCTGCCTCAAATAGTACCTACCTGCATGGTGGCCTCCGGGACGAGTTACTCTGTCCGGTAGACACCATGCTGACATTTTCAATGGGAGACTCAAGTTGCCCCGGGATCTCCCCGCTCTCAACAGCAGGTAAAGCAGCATCAATTTGTGCAAGCTGTGTTTCGATCATTTTGTTGAAACTTAACTGGTTTTTAAGAGTTGAAGACAAAGTTTCAAGCTTGACATTTAAACTTTCTAGGGATTTGTCATTGGCCAAAAGCTTTTTATTTATATTTTTGTTGATTTTAACTTGGCCAAGAACAAGTTCTCTCAAGGGAGGTTGGTTTGAATTGAAATTCAAATTATAAGAAGGATTGTAGTTATTACCTCCCTGAAAAGGTGGATGTGGCTGGTTCCACCCCTGGCCTCCTTGTTGTGGACGGTACCCGTTGTTGTTGTTGAGGTAGGCGCAGTCTTCACAGGTTCTGAGGCAGTCGTTCCCCGAGTGTCCATCATTACCACAGACTTCGCACGTGAAGTGCGATTCCATGGCACGAGCATAGTTTTCTCTATGCTTCTTGAATTCGGCCCTTTCGCCGAGATGCTTCAGTAGGAGGTCCAATTTGGCAACGATCATATCCGTCTCCTTGACGGTATGCATGCCCTTGGTGCGGGGTTGGAGTCGTTCATCGCTCCACCCCTAATTGGAGACCATCTTCTCGACCAATGCTTTGGATTTGGCTATGGTCAGGTTGAGGAAGGCTCCTCTAGCAGCTGCATCAATATTGGCTCGAGATGTCGTTGTGAGCCCGTTGTAGAAGCTTTGTAGGACCAGCCACTTGTCCATGCCGTGATGAGGATAGGCTAGGATGTATTCCTGCAGCCTCTCCCAAGCTTCTGGGATGGATTCCATCTGCGTCTGCTAGAAACTTGAAATTTTCCCGCGCAGGGCATTTGTTTTGCCCAGCGGGAAGAATTTTGCGAGGAACGCTTTGGAGCATTTAACCCAGGTGTCGATGTCCTTTCCTTTATAAAACCACTATTTCACCTTTCCCAGGAGGGAAAAGGGAAACAGACGAAGCTTGACAACATCGGCGGCGACACCCCGTATGACAACGGTGTCGCAGAGCTCCAGAAAATTCTGCAAATGTGCATTTGCGTCCTCATTCGGCTTGCCACAGAATGGGCTAGCCTGCACCGTGTTGATGAGGCTTGATTTGAGCTCGAAGTTCACGTCCCCGACATTGATGTTGGGGCCAGTGGCCACATTGTCGGTGGATGGGACGGAGAACTCGCGGAGAGTCTTTTCAGCCATAGCCTCAAGAACGAATGGTGCTTCTGAAATGGGTTCCTGTGCCGGGAGGATAGCGAGAGGAGGAACGACGCGAGGTCGTTCCCTTCTCACGAGCCTCTCTGGATTGTCTATGTAGTTTTCCGGCAGGGAGGAACCGGTCATAAACTACCCATGTCTTCTTTCAAATCAAAAATAAAAGAAGACATAAAGTGACATTAGCCTGAAAGAGTAAAGACTATATCATGAGTACAAGGTCTAAGTTAATATCAGCACAATATCTTTGTTCACATGCCGTCCCTGGCAACGGCGCCAGAAATGCTTGTTGACATTTCTTAGCGCAATCACTAGGAATGGTTAATTCCCAGCAACGGCATCAGAAATGCCTGTTAGCGGTCCTTAGTGCAATCACTAGAAATGAGGGCGCCGAACCAATCCTAGCAACTGCACCCAAGGGGTGCCGCTCTCGTGGTATAATCAATACGATTACAGATGGATCCGCAAGCGCACGGATATACCGTTGTAGCATTTCACCCGGAGAGTAAGGGTATCGTCATTTATTTGTGTCCCAAAGGACGGCAGCGGCAAAAGTATTGTACTCAACATTAACCATGACATTGTGCCTCAAGTAATAGGCAATACACTAACAGGGGTAAGTACAAATAAAGAATAAGCAAGGGTAATGTGACACAACACACATCCACACTCCAAGAGGAAGGAATAAAGGAGAGAAACTATAAAACAAGGTACTACTCTATCCTACGTCAAGTCAGATGGAGCTTAGGCTAGGTTAGGAGTCCTAGTGCTTCTATCCAAAGCTGGGGTCATGTTAGATCATGGTTAGGACTGTAGGTGCTAGGAAAATGGGATAGCGGGGAGAAGGTCACGCACTGGAGAACGTCCAGTTCCGTTACCTCTTTTCATGAACTCCTACCCCGAACCCGAACATCGGGGAGTACGCTAAACGCAACACCGCTGTTACGCCGGACGGACAGGGCTATCACCACCTGCCGTCTACCCCAGTCACACCGTGGAGCACGGTCATATACGAAGGATCCTGTATACCCGAGCACCATGCTTGTGTATGAAGTCACTACTCTAGTGCCCCCAGGTCTCCCACCCTTCGGATGGATGAGTAAAACACTAGGGCAAGCCCGAAAGCACAACGAACCTCTATCCGTACCCGGATCATCTGGCCTAACCAAGACCGTAGCATAACTTATGAACGATCTAAGCATGGATTGATAAACTATCAAGATAGTAAAGCAACCATGGCAGAACTCTATATTATGAATAGAAGTCTGACATGTTGGATACAAAACCATACCAGGAGCCGAGGATTGGTCAACGACCCCGAGGACGACTTGCTCACTAAAGAGAACTAGCCTAGCTCCACTACCTAGCTAAGAGAGCAAGAGAGAGGAGAGCCTTCTTGGAGAGAATGGAATGAAGTGTGTGTGTTGAGAGGGGGGGGGGAGAGAGAGAGAGGCCCTATTTATACTACTTGGAGGTCGGTTTCCCGCCAATGCATATATGGAAAGTGATCAGGTGCCTTGGCAGCCACTCCTCGGCCGACCCCACCTGGCAGCCTCTCGGCCTGATCTTCTGCTGGATGGTATATTCTTTGATCCTTATCCTTATCCTCTGGTGCATCTTGCGTGGAGGCCCCGTTTCCTCTGACATGTGGGCCCTCTTTGTAAGGGTGTGACGCTGGATGCGATATTCTGTGTAGCTATATGGCGTCTGCTGCGTGTTTTCATCTTATTCCGCTCCTGCTCATCTGAAATGTACAAAAGTCGAAAACAACTGTGGAGTGAGGTCAGTGATACAAATATGTGAGTAAGGCATGTAGTTTTCCTTTATTATTGAGTATAGTTGATAGGTGAAAATGGCACTTAAGCACCGTCAATAGCTACTCACTTCCAGAAAATTCTGAAGATGAGCGTTGGCATCCTCTGATGCCTTTCCGTAGAAGGGACTTGTTTGGATCATATTGACATGCCCAGTCTTTATCTCAAAGCCATTAGTGCCTTGGTCATTGACCAGTCCAGTAGGGATATTGGATGGGGCTGAGAATTGACGGAGTGTTTCTGAGCCATGGGTATTGGAACTGGCGTTGTCAAACCTTGATCCTAAGAAAAATCCTTCTGGTAAGACGACTATGCGTCAAACAATTCACCCAATTCTTCTGGATCTAAGTTGAAGTGATATGGTAGATCGAAACTAGTCCTGCACTGCTCTGCAGAAATCACAAAGATACTGAGAGCAATGGTGATCCCGCTAAAATTAGCGGTGATAAACTAGTAAATTTTATCAAACTATTCGACGATCTCTTTAGCCAATTGCTTCCCGGCAACGGCGCAAGAAATGCTTGTTGGTGTTTCTTATGCTCGATAGAATATGGATTCCGCAAGCGCACAGAATCACCGATGTAGCACTTCACCTTGGAGTATTCCAGGGTATCGTAATTTTCCTCAGGGAAGCACTATGGCAAAGAGTATCGAAGAATCGAATGACAAACTTTACTAGAGATATCAACCGACTAACTTAGTGGGGGAAAGCCTGATATGATAGATAAGATAATGGCCACGACGACCGTCTGACACAAGAGACTCTAATCCTTAGAGAGGTAAGCAGCTAGGAGGACAACGAGCGAGGAAGACTCCTAAAACACTTCTAAACTATCGAGCTAGCCTCTCTAGACTAAACCTTGTTCCTAACTAGTTATTGGGAACCTAGAGCTTACTTCGGCGGCCTCAGGGAAGGAATCAGACTGGGGTGAGAAGGGAGTCCAATGACAGTCGGCACTACTGCTATGAAAGGACCCGAACGTGGTGGACTACAAAGGATGGACAGGGCTGTCACCACCTGCATACAACTTGAGTACAACGGTACCGTGGGGTGGAACACACTTTCTAGCTAACACTAAGCTCGGACACCATGTCCATACTCGGTGTTAGGATTTCTCTTGTCACGTACAAGTGAAATCCCCCTCAACCTAGGGACCTAACTTGAGTTCCCTAGTCCGGGCGAGAAAACCCGTAAGGTAAGATCCTGATAAACAAGAAAGATACAAAGCCTAAGCTAAAGGAATTACTTCCGCACACAAGTAAGATAACTTGAGAAGGTAAATAAATGCGGAAAGTAAAGCTGACTCGAAAAGATAAAGAAGATAACTATATTGATAAATGTCAAAGGAAAAGATACAAGAGCTTATACCCAACTTCCGATGACGACTCCGGAATCCCGAGACAAGCTCGACTCGACTCTAACTCCCAACTACCTAACCTACTCTAGAAAGTAAAAGTGAGAGAAGAGAGCTCCTTTGGTGTGTGTCTCACAAGTGAGGGGTGGAGTCCTATTTATAGCCTTCCAGGGTCGGTAAAGTGGTTGGCGTCAGTTGTAAGCAGCTGAGGTCGGTAGGCTTAACTTCCACGCGAAGCCTGGAGATGAGCAGCTACCAAGTGGGGCCGGCCGGCCCCTCCTAGGTCGGCCGCCCTAGGATCGTGGCGGTTTGTCCACCGCCTTCTCCTGGACGCTCCTGATTCACTCCTGGGGTTGGTGACAATTGCTTGGTCTTGATGCAGGCAGTTACTGGGCCGGCCGGCCTAGGGTAGGCCGGCCAGCCTCCCTCTGGGGCCCCTCGGCCCTCCGTCACACCGATGTCATACGTGGACGCTTGTGATTGTTCCAGGGAGGTGCTTCACCGACTTATGCTTGATTTGACACTGTCTTGTGGGTCCTTTGATTCATGTCAATGCCTTTCGGTCCATTCGATCAAACCGACGTCCAACCCACGACTCAGAGGCATTGTGGGTGTGTTACTTTGCCTTTGGATTGAAGACGTGGTACACTCCTCAGGGGTGCCAGGCCGGCTGGCCTAGGATAGATCAGTCGGCCTGGGTTTGTGCCCAACTTCCCCTATTTTTGGTACATGATCACCTGAAATCAAAACTCATCCAAAACTTGTGGAACTTATTAGAATTAAGCAAAATATTAATGGAACATAGTGTAAAGCTCATTTTATTCCCGAGTAGTTGACGGTCAAAATGTGAAATAATGGCCGTCAACATTTGGGAAGTTGAAGAGTAGAACTGTGTTGACTTCAGTCTCCTCCACTTTCCTGCTATATGACTGGGGGTTTTAGAAATATTTTTGCAAAGACCGACCGTAGCTTTACTTCTCCATACGATCTATCATGTCGCTCAATGTGTATATATCCTCACCAAAGCATTGCTCAAAGATAGCCGCCTTTTTTTGCTTTTTGGCCCTTTTCGCAAAAGATATTCACAAATAGACCCCTCATGAAACGATTTCCATTTCTGGACCCAGGGGTTGGCGCCATAGACCGTGGTGCCGAGATTTCACGTCTTGGCGCCATGGTCTATGATGCAGAGGTTTGCACTCCATTTCCACGTGGATATCGACGTGGCAGCGTGGCAGCCGACGTGGCATATCTCGGCGCCACTACCCACGGTGCCGATCTCGGCGCCGCAGATCTTGGTGTCGAGCTTAGCACTGAGCTCGACGCCAAGTATAGTGGCACAGAGGTAGCTGCCTTATCTCCGACCCCCTCCCCTCATCTTTCTCGAGCTTCCATCCATTGTTCTACACCCTTCTCGATTTTTGTCTCAACCCCCACTCGCCGAACTATTTGAATAGGCAAATTTGACCTTGGAAACTCCGATTCAAAGCACAGATCTGCAAGAGCAAGGTATCCTCTGTCCCCTCCTAAATTTTTATGCATGGATTTGGTATACAATAGGTGCATTATTGAAATGATTGTTAGCTATTAGGCGCACCACACCAAAGCACCAATGTCTTCCTCAGGATCAACCTACATTCCATGGAGCAAGCAGAAAGCCACCATACCAGAAGGAATCGATGTCCCAATGTGCTTCTGCGATTTGTAGTGCAAGAAAGAGCAAGAAGAGATCCACAAGAGGATAGAGGAGGTGAACTGTAAGGTGGCTGCGGAACGTGAAGCTCACAGGGAGAGAAAGCGAGAGAGGGCACGCCATGCGAAGGAAGCCGGGCCCAAAGAAATTAGGAAGGGCCAATATCCTCGATGCACTCAGTAGAGTAGCACCATGTAATCCCTACATTTTACATTCCCTAAGGCATGGTAGGTTTAGATGCAACAAGAAGTTAACTTATCACGTGCACATGCCACTGCAATTAGTTGTTTATGTTTTCTTTTTAAAGCTTAGCTCTGTGCGTAGTGACTTGTACTATTAATTTGAAGTGCTTGCTACGAATCTATGAAACGTTCCAACTTATCTTTACTATTTTTGGAGCATTTGAGGTCACTATATGACTGCATACCATAATGAAAAACACGCATAAAAAATACGGTAAGAAGTATATAGTGCATTACATAATGAAACACGCATCACACATGCAGTGGCATGTTAGTACCCGTTGCAAACTACGGTAAACAGATCCTGAACTAACCTAACATGCCTTAGGTAATTTAACGAAACAACAAACACAACGATGTAGCATGTCACTAGTACTAGGGTAGTCTAGTAGTGTCCCCACATAGCAAACTGTGTTGAGCCTTCTCCATAGTATCTGCCCATTGCAGGCGGTGGCGGCAGTGGTGGTGGAGGCGTAGGCCCCTTGTTGTTGTGACAAGGGCAGTTGTAATATGGAATAGTGCATGGTTTATCCTGTGAAGCTACACCATTGCTGGTATCATCATCTTCGTCGTCTTTGTTACTCTTGCTCACTTCCATATATTGGCTCACTTTCGTTTCGAGATCAAAGATATGAATCTGGAGGTACTTGATGTACTCCTGATGTGGATCAATTGAAGTAGGATCGACCCACCTAGCAAAACCATAGTTTTTTGGAGCATCGAAAGATTGTAAAAGAAGTTTAATGTAAGTTGTAGAAAGCAAGATAAAGATATTCAACAACCGAATATTACCCATGCGTGTGGGCATTTGAAGAAACGATGACTGCAATCCATCCCTTTGGTGTACATCTGCACTATGCAGTCCTTACCATGCGCACATTTTGGCCACGGTTCTCTACGGTCGTCGTATCCTCTAAGAGGAGTCTCTTTGGTGAATTCACTCTTGTTCTGTTATGGAAACTCAAACACAGCTTCCGGAAAGGAAGCAGGTCCTAGAGGCCTTTTCCAAATTATGGGAGCTCCATTCCTTCCCAATTTTCCTTTCCCATTACCATAACCCTTCCTGCTAGACGCTCCTCCAGACATTGCTACTAGACTGAACTTCGGTGTTACAAGTTCCTCGGAGTGCACCAGCTTTGAGTATTTATAGGCAAACGAAGGTCAGATACCCGGTGTGTGGATGTGTAAATTCACCTGAAAAGCCTTCCCCCTTACTACTGAAAAGCATATTCGAAGTCTGGGTACAAAGTCTATTTGGAGGAAAACTAAAAAGGCTAGATGGCAACACACCAAAAAGCCTAAATTCAATTCTCGAATAGACTACTCGATGCATCTGTGTCGATGCACAGCCTAGTCTTTTTCGGTGCATAGACTTTTCAGACTGATTAGATCACTCAATGACTGGATGGTACCTATAGTAATTTATAAATAGAGTTTGCAATTCATTGTCTATGCCAACAATATTGCAACTTATACTGTTTGACTATTGCTAGTCGGATTTAAAGCGCAAAATCAAAATCAAAATACAGTTATTTAAGCCACAATTTCATCTCAGAAAAATTAGTCATAACTTACCTTGTTTTCGAAGCATCGACAATCAGATCAATATGTCACAATAATATTGAACCATGTACAGATGAAGATAATAACTCATGTCATAGTGAAACAATAATCAAAGTCTACATAGGCTACAAATCCATAAAGTCCATGAAGTCAAATAATACACAAACTCCATACTGCATAACATCCACACAAGTAGAGTCCATAAAATCTATACAAACGTAGTCAGCATAAGCTATGGAGTCCACAGTCTGTTAACGTAACCCCCACTGTCTCTTAGACTTACCCTTGCCCTAGCCGCCGAGGGCGTCAGTGTCTGGAGTGTAAGGGTCCCGTGGATGGAGTAGCCTATGTCGTGGAGGCTGGGATGTCTGCATGGAAGGAGCTCCCTGAAGCTCCCGGATCCTCGACAGCGGTAACAACAGTGTCCTTGAAAGTATCCCTCGTGGTCTCCGACGAGCCTTGGTCTCCAGAGGGTGCAGCTTGGACTGAAGAGGAATCGATACCTGTACTGTTGTCGTATCGTCGTGTTGATGGCCGCTGTACGTCCATCGCACCCATAGTCCAGCACCCACAAAGAGCGGCAGCACGGCGTAACCTACATGCTAGTCTGCTCATATACTCCTATTGTCAAAAAGCGTTCAATGTCTAGCATTGACTGCTTCAGCGCGTTGCCCTGGTAACAAAGAGAACAAAGTGTGAATCCAGCGCCTCTTCAAATTTAATGGTTGTCCTATGCTATTGCAAACAATGAAAGACATTGTGTGAACTTACCACTCAGTCAAGGATTTGAGCATCCTCAAACCACCATCCCACCTCTGGTCGCTAGGTTGTACGATGTGTCTTCATCTTCCGAGGACTGAATGTCCCTGTAGTCCGCATGTGTCCACTACCCCCTTGAGCTTCGCCCACATCGCACCCAAGTACCACCTGAGGTACTCTCAAAAGTTCTAATTACTATGTGGGTTGTTGTTTAGAATGATGTTCTCGGTGTCAAGATCCCATTCGTCGTTGTACGTTTGGTGCAGCCTCTCCCGGTGGTATTTTTCTACCTTTGATGATCGACACTGCACCAGTAAGCAACAAAATGTCATGTCTGCATACATATATCATTCAATCACATAGGTTGACTAAAGGCAAACAAAAGTTTTGGATGGTTCAAAAAACCTTGATGAATTGGACACTTACTTGTGCAACTCCACGGACGTGGAGAACGGTTGCACTGGCCACTCCTATCTCAATCAAAACTGTCATGCAACTCTGTGCGCTAGGTGGTACTCAACGGCGTAGAAGCAAATGAGAGGGCATGTCATCGTATAAAGATCGTCGTCGGCGAAGCACATGTTGCTCAATGGGAGCTGGGATACTTTTACATCATCGTACGGCTCCCAAGTTATCTGCAAAGGTTTATTGCTCTATAAAAATATGTCCAAATGTACATTTAATCATTTCATGTGAATACATACAAGTTACTAACCATGGAGTGTGTGATCGTGTCGAGCTTGTTGTCGTACTCCACGTAAGCCTGGCCCACTCTCGCATAGTTAACTGTGACTTGGTCCCAAACGTACGCAACGGTAGGTCCAAGTCGCGGTTCGGACACATGGAACCAGGGATGTCGAGCAAGAATCGTGGGCCGGCCAACTGGTATACGCGACCACATCCAAATCTGCAGAAGGTACACACAACCACTTATGGACCCATTTTGTGAAGTGCATCACATGCTTCGGAGAGCTGGCGGAACAAGAAAGCCAGCACCCTGGACCCCCAGCTGTAAGCACCCGCCGCATTCCAGTGATCAGTCAAGCAAGTAAAGTACATTCACGGCGCGTTGTCCCCTGCACATTGGTCAATGAGACATTATTCATATGAACTATAATGGCAATTATAAACATTAAAATCAAATATGATATCTCATTTGTGCCATCGGGGAAAAGAACACACCCACACAAGTGTAGTACCCAAGCTCGACAGTACTAGGAAACAGTCTGGTCATTGGCATCATCTAAGCATTGGCCAAATTGCTGCCGAAGCCGACTAATAAGCACTCCGAGGTCCGAGTTGTTGGTCCCGCCGCAGGAAGCTCTCTCCCTAGGAATCCCTCCACCCAAGCCCTCCAACCATCTGACCTACAGTGCTCGGTAACTGCACGACCTCTAATATAGGGCAGGTGAAACATATGCATTTCCGGCCTCCACCTACATAAAACTGGCACATTGTAATCATGTTTTACGAATGTAAGTTGAAATAGAATTAATGAATAGCATTGTACTCAAAAGAAAATGTACCTATCAACCAAAGATATGATCGCCGCAGGGTTGAAGTGAGGTAACCCGCGGCGAACCTGGTACGATATGATGTCGAGGACTGCCCTTCTCGAGAGAGGTGTGTACCTCTCGTCGTACCGCAACTCCTGCAACCAGTCATGGGTTCGAACACGAAGAGGAGGCAGTTTATGCAAACAACGAGATGGCATTTTAGTACTATAAGTATAAGATAAAAGGAATTGAATAACTTATGAAACTCATTACCTCCCCTCCACAGTGTGTCGTCCTCGATGGCTCTGCTCGTAGTACGGATCTAGAAGGTGAGGAAGCTCCATCCTACAACAAGAAGGTATCCATTAAATTAGAATGAATCAGTGCATGTTACATAAATTAAATAAGCAAGTAAGATAGCAAATACTTCAATGATGTAAGATTTTTTATTCTTCATTTGAACTTCTGAAACTTGGATGGAAGTATTTGTTGATTGAATGGTGACTTTGATTTCAGGAATTTCTAGGAGATGCTAGAGGAAGCATGCCTGATGGTGTACACACTACACAGCTAGCCAAATTAGCCATGGATGCTCTGCCCGTAGATGCCAAAGTGCCAAAAGTGTATTTTTTGGCTGTTGTGTAGTGTTATGTGTTCCCTACTATGTGTACTGTTGAAGTGTGAGATCATTGTCAATAGTCGGTACAAGTTCAAACCATTATGGATCTATGAACAAATTGTGAACTATATATCTCTGTTTGTGTTCATGTAATTAGTATTGTATGATGATCAATGTAAGCTATATATGTGTATTTATGTTTAGTGAAATTAAATTTGTTTGATGATCAACGTGACCATTTTTTGGTTATGATTAATGTGAAATTAATTTTCATCAGCTATGATTAATGTGTAATTATTGCCTGATTTTTCAGATTATCTGACTGCTTAGCATTTGATGGTTTGTCGGTAAAGACAAATGTCACTTTCAACGACCTAAGATGTTAGTCGTTACAAGTCTATACGGACTGACCATTAGATGCTAATCCGCCCTTTACCGATCATAATTTTGATGGCATTTGGGGTGGTGAAGTGCACCTTGCGAAGTAGGAGGTCCTAGGTTCGATTTCTAGTGTGAGCAAATTTTTGTTCTTTTTCTCAGTTTAACCGCACTCATAGCCTACATTTTTTGGGAAAATAAATGGGAACGCCTTATGCAAATGAAGTACTGGTGTAGTGGCAAGGAAGCTTGTAAGTTCCTGCCAGATTGTGGTGGGTTTGACTCCCTTTGTTATCATTTGAATTTTTGTTTTTGTTGTGATCTTTTGTCAGTAAAAATTACCTATTAGAAGATGTTACAAGATGTTGATGGCGCACCGTTCTATGACGAGTCACGGTCATCACAGATACGAGGAGTTGATGGCACACCATTTTTGTGATGATATGAGATGTTGTTCTGTGACGCGTCACAGTTCAATAGGGGCTGAGGGTTGCCACCGATGAAATGTGATGAAACTCGGGTTTCTTCATAATAGAGGGCATGTAATGTGACGAAGTTGGAAATGTCACGTGGAATTTCAACATGGATGCTTCGATTTCTAGTAGTGTATGCAAACAAGTTTGTCCATCTTGATAGTACGACCATCTATCCTAAATCCGGCCATCCACTTCTCTATACAACCTATGACTGGTGAAATGAAATGCCCTAAAAGTCATACCTTTGACTTCCGTATTCCATTTCATCTTCTCAAATATTTATGTCACACAAGCACCAACATCCATCAAGCCTTTTGATCATCATCATGAGTCAACACTTGGCTTGGTCTTCCTTGAGTGGTATGATCCACTTCATATCATCATGTGGCCTTATATGTTTATTGATCTCAACTTAACTTGCTCTTCACTGTTGTCTTGGTCCATCGGCGCCAAGTCTTTGCTCAAGTTTCACCGCCACATGCGGTTTGTCGCTTCAAAGCCTCCAACTTGTGAAAGTGCATCTAGGCCCCTAATGGGTTTTGGTGAATTGAATGACAACATGATTAAAGGACTAACACTTTATTTGAGATATCATGAGCAGTGATTTATTTGTATATCATTGTGTGTCTTGTCTCATGTATCAAGGAATCAAATAAAAGAGAGCTTATTGAACAAAGTCAAGCATGTTGTGATGAGAAATGAGAAACAAGTTTTCATGCAATGACAATATATGGTTTCTATTCATGGCTTGACATATTTGAAGTATTTTTGCAAGGCTTCATGGAGTTAAACAAAAAGAAGAAGACATATACACATGAACTATATGTATATATATATATGTATATATATACACATGTATATATATGTATATATATAGATATATATGTATATATATATGTATATATATACACATGAACTATATGTATATATATATATGTATATATATGTATATATATAGATATATATATATAGATATATATATATATATGTATATATATATATATGTATATATATATGTATATATATATATATGTATATATATATATATGTATATATATATGTATGTATATATGTGTATGTGTATGTATATATATGTATGTATATATATGTATATATATGTATATATATATGTATGTATATGTATATATATATATATGTATGTATATATATATATTGGTCTTATCTTTGGAAGCTTGCAATACTTGGAATATGGTTATCATTCATGATTATAAAGCAAAGACAAGCTCGTTATGAAGAAAGATAGAAACAAATACTCATGTGTTACTCTATGGTTTCTAAATATGGCTTGACAAAAGTGAAGCATGCTTTGTCTAAAGAATCAAAGGTTCATGATTATGAAGCAAGACAAAGAAATAAAGATACAAGAATGAAATATGGATTTCATTGTTGATGTGCAAAGCTTAACTCAACATGGCAAGGGTAAGTGGTGAAGGAACCAACCGAGATGAGTAGTGCGAGGGACTAAGCAAGCTTTGGTGAAGCGACGGATTACCATGTGTGCAAGTGCTAAGGTGAAGTGCTAGTATCTGTGGGGTGTTCGAAGTATCATATCCAAGCCTTGATTAAAAGAAGCAATGCAATGCATCAAATATTTTATTGGAGCGACTTGAGTATTCAAGGACAGTTTTGCAAGATGATTTGGAACTCTAAGTCACTTGCTCAAGTATGGATTTGCTCAAGAGAAAGTTGTGCAATGTTGGAATCCCAAATTTGAAGAAAATCAAAGTATGGCAAAGCTGAAGTAATTCAAGACTCAAGTGGTTGAAATATGTTTGATATTTAATCTTGAGTATAGGTATGCCGTACTATCAAGAGGGATGCAATATTGTTTGATTGACATGGTCAAAAGTGCTCATAGGTCACCCCAAGTGAGAATCCTAAGAGAAAACCCCTGAGAACTAACTTTGTGCTACTTGGATGATCAAGTGTTGAGCTGGTGGACCAAGTAAAGCACATTAACATGGGTTTGGGCTTCTCTGGCCCAGACCGGTCTGACCGGTCTAGGTCTAACGGCTAGTTGATTTGAACAGACCGGTCTGACCGGTCTGGGGGACCGGTCTGACCGGTCTGCACTGATAGCAACGGCTAGTTTTTAGAGAGTGGGGTATTTATACCCCTCAGCCCCCTCTTGCGTGGGCTGCTGGTTCTTTGGCTTCTCTTGAGCTTCCTTAAGCAATTTCTTGACCAGCAAGCTCTCCCCAATACTCTTTGTGAGTTGAGCCCTTTAGATTGCTTATCTTTAGATTGGGTTGAGAGATTGAGCGTGTGTGAGATTGTTGAGCATTGTGAGAGCTGCATTTTGAGTAGCAAGTGAGCAACCATAGCTTGAGCACTCGAGATTTATCAAGGCAATCAAAGTTCGCATTTGTTACTTTTAGAGGATTACCTCCTAGACGGTTAGGCGTCACCGGCTAGCTCTCAACGTTGTGGTGAGCAGTGGCAAGTTTGTGCGGGCGTGATCTTGCCCCCTTGGTGGAAAGGATCAAGATAGTGGAATCGGGGAAGTGGTTGAAAGAGACCCAACTCAAGGGATCGAGTTGAAAGAGACTCACACCCAACGAGTTCCTCAATGGAGACGTAGGATTCATGGTGGTGAATCTGAACTTCAGGAAACAAATCCTTGTGTCTTCTTTGTGGTTTGCCTCACTACTTTGAGTTCTAGCATTTGTTTTATAATTCCGCATCGATCTACATTAGTGTGATGTTTCTGTGTGTGCAGGGACTTGCAATACATTTATAATCACCTCCAGGAACACTACATCAAGTTGTATTAGTGCTAGAGCCCGAGGAGGGGAGAAACTCTGATATTTGTGTAGATTCTGCAAGTGTCAGACCGGTTTGTATCTTGGTTCAGCGTCTAAGTGTTAGACCGGTCTAACTGGTCAGTGGCTGACAGTTTGTTTTAAGTGTTGTAATTTGCAAAATTTCTTGAAACACCTATTCACCCCCCTCTAGGCGACATCCGAGGTCCTTTCAACTTGCCCTTCACACCTGCAACCAGTCCATCGATGCAAAGCCTTGTCTCAATCTTCTCCATCTAGCCACGAGACTCCATGTCATGTCTCATATGGAATGAGTTCCTTCATCCCACTATATAAGCATAGTATCAAAACTTAGTGATTTCTCCATCATGGCACATGTTACTCATATTAGTGTCTTTGTGTGGACTAATCACTAGTGTATCTCAACATAAACACTTATTAGTCCACCTAGGTCCTCACTCAATTACCAAAATCAAACAAGACCATTCACCCATCGGTCCTTTGGTCCTTAAGAGGCGACCTTATCCTGGCTGTTAGGCGAAGGTCATGCATGCACGTTTTGTTGAATCCAGGGCGGTTAATGCTGCCTCGCGCCTTTCCTAGAAGATCTTGGGGTCGGGCTCAATCTTGGGATCAACTCGGGCCACCCAACCCCTGTGGTGACGTTGTGGGTTGGTAGGGCGCCATGCGTCTCGGGTTCTACTGCTGCTGGGTCGGGGTGGCTTCCTTTGTTCATGGGCTGGTGCTAGCTACACCTCTGCCCTAGTGGGCCACGTCGCCTGACAACAGCTGCTAATTTTTGCTTAGGCCCTTGAGGGTCATGCTTTGGGGTACCTATGGTACTTAAACCCTATTGGTGTTTTACCGTCGGGTTCTCCAAGGAGTATCCCGACGAGAGTGGTTATGAGTAGGGACTCGCCGGAATCAGAATGCGATGGTGCAAGGAACACAAAGATTTAGATAGGTTCAGACCGCCGGAGTGTAATACCCTACATCCTGTGTGGTGGTTTGTATTTCCTCAGGTGTTGTTCGATATGTCTCCCCCTTTTTGGAGGGGCTCCTGTTCGCCCTTATATGATCTGGGGGAACAGGGTTACATCGAAAGTCCTAGTCGGGTTCTGTTTGGATGCTAGTCCGAGAAGTTCGGCTAGTTTCCGTGTACATCGACTAGTTCTACTCCTATTCGGGTAGATACAAAAGAGGTAGGGCATATCCATGATCTACTCCCTACTCTAGAATATTCCACGCCCGTGAGCAGTCCTGCTATCCTGGGTCTGACAAGCCCCCGAGCTCTTCGTCGTCGAGTCCTGGAGGCGTCGAGTGCTTCTGAAGGCGTTTGTCGGGTGCTTCAAGAACTCCTGGACTTCCATCTTGGCGATGAGTGCTTCTGGATGTCTCTGGGACAGGCTGATCGTCCTTGGAGTCCGTTGAGTGCATCGAGTAGTCTTCTGAGCACTTTCTCAGCTGCGTCGAGTCTATGAGGAGCTCCAGCCCCGAATTTTTCCTTTATATATGGTGCGCGATGTACTCGCGCTCCATATGAAGTAGCCACCAAACCTTAGTTTGATTTGATAAATCAGGTTGAGGGTCAACTCAATCTTCTGGGTCCTTCAATCTTCCATTTGAAGCTTGAAATATTTTGAAAAAAGTTGCCTTTTATGACATGTATCCCGCAGCGCCCGAGCCTTGAATTCAAATCCATGATTTGGGGTTAAGGGTCCAGGATTTCGTATCATGTCCTCTGCAATCTTTCTTGCAGCGAATCTTCTAAAAAGGTGACTCTGCGGTGTACTGTGTGCCTGTGGGTTCACGTGGTGAGTACTGCTGTAGAATCTTTTCTGTTTCGCTCGTGACCTTCCTTGTCGTCGGGTGTCACGGGATGTACTGCAGCTCCGCTGCTTCTTCTATTTAACCGGGGTCTGTGGCACTTGCTTCTTCAATCTTGCAGTTGTAGCTATGGGTTCCAAGTGGAGTTCCTCCTTGGAGAGTACTCAACCTCCTGATGGAAGTTGTCGATTCGTCTTTCACTTGCTATCTGTTGGTACTTTGCAACGTCACGAATAAAATCCGCAAGCGCACGGATACCGTTGTAGCTTTCACCCAAGAGTATTCCAGGGTATCGTATCCACTGAGGAACATGAGTACACTAGCTACGGTTTCAGGATCATCCAAGGACACACACACCGGTGTGGAAAAGATAGAAGATAGGACTTTCTAGATCTAGAATCTATGCCTAGAAGAAGAGATCATGTCGCCGTTATACTTCGAGCTACCGGTTTCGATCGGCTTATACAAGCCGATAGCTCCAGTAATAATGCTCTATCCAATATCTGAATGTGGAGGATTATTAGGGCTCGAACAGGGCTATCACCACCTGCCGGCTACCTCTACAAACCGTGGGATTATCGGACAACTGAGTGGTATAGTCCAGCCTAGACACCACGTCTATGCCTTTCCCTACTAACCTTAGCCTTGGCCAAGACTACCCTTTTCTATCCGAGGTCTTAAGCTAAGATCAAATGCTACTCGCTAGCATACACATCAACTAATATAAGGCAGAGATGATAACTTGCAATCTAAACTCTAATTCTAAATAAGCAAAGAAAGTCTCGAACACTTACAACCGAATAAGCATCCGTCGAGGTACAAGCGGAGAAGAGTGCCGACAGACCCGGCACTTCCCCGACTCCTCCTCATTCTCCTCCTCTTCTTCTACACCTCCTAGTCTACCTAAGCATCTAGGATGAAGGCCTCAAGCTCCAAGGGAGAAGGTGAGCTGAGTTGGGTGTGGTGTGTTGTTCATTTCTCCACCCCTCATCTATATTTATAGGAGGGAGCCACGGCCGAGGGGAGCTTCATCTGCAGCTGATCCTCTCCAAACCGACGTATTCATCCAATTAGCTTTCTCCACGTGTCCAGTTTAAGTCGATGGGGCCCATGGGCAGGTCAGCCGACCAGGCAGGTCGGTCGGCCTCCCAGTGGCCCCACCGACCTTCCCTTTTGGTCCATGGGTTCCTTCCTGGGCTCACATGTCATTGGCACGGGTATTGGCTTTTGTCATGTCGGTTTCTTGCTCTGGTGGGCCCTCTACTCCATATTCTGACACGTGCTTGACTGGGTTTCTCTGAGGACAGCTGCAGGGGGAGCTGATATTAGAGAGCACTTTGCCCACTTTAGAGGTCTGCCCAGGCTACTTCAGATGGAGCAGAATAGGTACATAGAGGACTGGGTCAGAGTGTTTTATGCCACAGCCTGGATCGCTCCCGAGCGTAGAGCCGTACACTTCGTGTATGGAGGCCAGGTCTTTGGTCTGTCGAGGGCGACTATTGCAGGGATTCTCGGAGTTGACTTGGTTGATGTCTCTCTGCATGAGATGGTATACAGAGACGCAGATCCACCGCGCAGAGCTATGATTGGCGGGATTGCACCTTCTCACGAGGTGATCTCTCAGTGCTTCCGCCAGCCGTTTCCAGCGTCGTATGCCAGAGTCCCTAGCCTGCTGACCCTAGAGGCGTACGCTGTTCACATGGCACTCCGGAGGACTTTGTTGCCGAGGAGTGGCTACCCAGAGGGGTTTACAGGTCTGCAGCAGCTACTGCTTCTTCACATACTCACTCACGAGCCATTTGACATTGTTGACTTCATTTTGGCTGAGATTGAGGATGTGATCATAGACGGGATGGGTGTAGTATGCCAATTTCCTTATGCTCACTGGATCAGCTACATATGCTCTATGATTGTGCCAGCTAAGTCACCCGTCAGTGCAGTGTACCGTCAGGATGAGGCTCCCCGGTTCCCAGTTTACCGTCCGACAGCTCCCCAGGACCGGAGGAGAGGCAGACAGGCCGAGAGGGCTGCTATGGCACAGCTATCACCAGAGGCACAGGCCCGAGTAGCACAGGAGGACCAGACACTCCTAGTAGCCGAGGCACAGCTTCCCGGAGTGGATGATGAGATTCACTGGTCTAAGCTTGAGTCAGATTCCTCCGAGGATGCCGAGTACTTTCCTGCAGCACCCGCCAGTCACGACCACGAGGCAGGAGGGTCCAGAGAGCCAGCGTCAGAGTCACCCACAGCTGCTACAGTCACAGAGTCCCAGGTGACTCAGCCGTCCGAGCTTACCTCTCTTCTTCAGCAGCTTGTTACTCAGCAGAGAGAGGATCGGATCGCACAGGAGGAGGCTAGGAGAGCCCATGAGGCTCAGCTTGCAGCGATTCAGAGGGAGACCGCCCGAGAGCGTGCTGCAGTGGAGGAGCATTTTGTCGGGCTCATTGACCGAGTTTCACAGAGGACAGATGCTCAGTTTCAGCAGATGCAGCAGGGCATTAAGACGATGTTCGGTATGATTACACAGCTTTACTCTCACACCGGACTCGCCCCGCAGCAGCCAGAACAGCCAGGACTTCAAGGTGTTGGAGCACCTCAGCTTGCAGTCACTCCAGCTCTAGCCCCTACTGCTGCTCCAGCTACTACGGCAACACCGGAGACCACGTTCTCGATGTCCGCACTTCTTGGGTCTGCCGGTCGTCCACTCTTCTCACCACTGCCAGCGACTACACTCTTCCAGGACTCACCGTCGGCAGTTCAGTCAGTTGCTCTCCTCGTAGTACCACAGACACTACCTTCAGGGGGAGGAGGAGAGGAGTCTCTAGTTCTGCAGTCGACACAGCCGGCAGCTTCGGCTCTTACTACTTCAGATGTTGACACTTCTTCTGCTGAGCCGGTTACCACGTCTACGGACCCTCTCCCAGGCAGTGCTAGCACGAGAGCCTCCACGATGGCTACACCCCCAGTCAGTTCATACCAGCAGCTCTCGTCTGTCACCGAGGGTTCACCGTCCGACGACGACGACGATGACGACCCGGACCGCTTCCTCGCCGTACCGCGACAGCCGAACCAGTAGCTCGCCTTTTTGGTGCTTTGATGCCAAAGGGGGACAGAGTCAGGGGGAGTTGGAGTTAGGGGGAGGGTAGAGATAGAGAGAGCTCATAGTTGCAGGACCTTGATGTTTCATTATCATTTAATGTTAGTTCATGGATATGTACATTTGACTCTTGAGTATGCCGTGTGTTGAGACATATCTATGGATTTCGTTTGAGCCATTGAGCTCCTTGGTTCTCTTTCGAGTTTGCTTGAGTTTTCCTATTTATCTTTCTCCCTCTCTCGTTATTTACTCATTGTTTATGTTTGTATTGTCATCAATCACCAAAAAGGGGGAGATTGTAAGCATCTAGGCCCTCTAGGTATGTTTCGGTGATTAATGACAACCTTTATTGTGACTAATGAGTTGGTGCAGCTTAATGAATCATTATCGCTCATTTGGTCATATGTCAAAAGAGGCCCCTCAATTTCATTATTCAAAAAGGTGATCTCGGTATTCAACTCAAATATATATCAAGACTAAGGATCTTTCTAGTCCTAAGTGTCGTAAGGTTGAGAAGGACACTTAGGTTAGTATAGGTTTTATAGTTTTGTAGTGATCGCACTATTAAGAGGGGTTAAGGCCAAGTAACTTGAGCATGGACATGGTCAATTAAAAATGGATGCACACTATGGTCACTCAGGTTCTAAGAAGTTCAAATAAGTGGTTTTCAACTTATATCTCAAGAATATTTGGATTTCATTCAAGACTCAAATCAGAAAAGGCAAAATCAGAAAAAGTCTATACACCGGTTTAACCGACGACTCCAAATTTCTATACGTCAGTTAAACGAAGTCAGCAGAGTCTGGACAAGTCAATACACCGGTTAAACCGACGTGTTTGAAATTAACGTCGGTGCATTGGTCCAGAGTTGGTTTTTCCAGGGTATTTCAAGTTCTATACACCGGTTAAACCGACGATGTTTGAAATGAAACGTCGGTGCAATTGACCAGTGAGATGGTTTTTCCAGGGATTTCAGAAGCTGTACTCACCGGTTAAACCGACGATGGATTTGAGTTAACGTCGGTGCAGTTTTCCAGAGACTTGGTTTTTCAGTTGATCAGTGGACAACTACACTCACCGGTTAAACCGATGATACGTCGGTTAATTTGCCCAAGTTGTAACGGCTAGTTTTCAGAATGGGCAGTTTACGTTCATCGGTTAAACCGACGCTGGCTATTGGAGGTTCGTCGGATTAACCGGCGCTAAGCAGTTTTCTGGCAGCTTTTCTCCAACGGCTCTATTCGTGTGAGCTGTCTATATATACCCCTCCAATGGGTCATTTTGCTCTCTCTTGACACCAGGACACATTCATACACTCATACATTGTTGAGAGCCACCTTGAGCTTCAAATTCCACACATATTGTTCATTCAATCATTCAAGTAGCAAGACTAAGGACTTGAGAAGAGAGAAGCTTGTGTGCATCCATTCTTGGTGATCGGTTCTTGCTCAAGTGAAGGCCGTAGCTTGTTACTTTTGGTGATTGGCAGCACCTAGGCGATCTTGGTGATTGAAGGTGTTTCTTCCGGAGCTTGCCAAGGATTGTGGGAGCCCGAAGAAGTTTGTACGTGGCTTGAGCTCCACCACGCCGGGATGGTGAACGGAGACTCTTAATGAGCGCCCAAGTCTCGGTGACATGGGAAGTGACAAGACTCTTAGTGAGTGTCACAACGTGGATTAGGGGTGTGTGCCAACACATCGATACCACGGGAAAAAATCCGGTTGTCTCTTGCCCACTCTTTCATTTCAAGCACTTACTTTTATGCAATTATTCATGTGCTTGACCTTAGAGATCATAACTTAGCTCTACCTTGCTTAGTTTCATATCCTTGTTAGCTTGTGTAGTTTGCTTAGTTAGCCGGTTGGTGAATTGAGCCTTACTAGCATTGCATAGGTTAAGGTTTCTTTAATTGTTTTAGAAATTTGAAAAAGGCCCAATTCACCCCCCCCCCCTCTTGGTCCATCGATCCATACATCACGCCTTTTGGCATCTATCCCAGACATGTCTATACCCGATGAAGTATCGTTGAACGTTTTCTACTCGGGTTTAGACATGGAAACTGCCCTAGAGCTTGACGTCGCCAGTGGAGGATGGTTCGCACACACAACTCCGGAAGAAGGAAGAGACATCCTAGACAGTTTCCTAGAAGACTCTTTCTTCACTACCGACCATAGTGAACCCCGCCGGGAGGAATCCGCGTCGAGCCATGAGAGTATCTCAACACCCGAATCTGAGCCTTCGTCTTCCGCATCCCAATATTCGTTTGTTGAGCCCTCTCCTGAACAACGAACACCGAAGGAAGAAGAAATTCAACCTTCGGAGTTCTCTTCCTGATTCGAGGATGATTGTAACACCCGGTTTACAAAAGGACATAAACCGAGCAATCATATACGTGCCAGGATCAAGTCACACGTATATACAATAGAATGAACAGTATATCAAAGCACATATCACGTAAAAAGATATAATAAAGTGAATACGATTGTTATTTATTACATTAATGACAAAAGGTCTGATACAGAGTAAGCGGAAGCGTAAAAAAAACATATACGAGAAGCTCTCGGAAGCAGGGCGCCACAGGGACGTCGACTGGGAGTTGAACGCCTAGAAGTCCTCGTAGTCCTGGTAGCGCTGAGCGAACTCCCTCGCGTCGGCAGGAACTGAGCAGTAGTAGAGTGTCCAAGAGGAAAAAGTAGAGAAGAGGCAAGAGTGAGTACACAACTTGTACTCAACAAGTATAACACAAACTATGAGGCTCTAGGTTGGCTGACTCAACTGCATTAGCTTTTAAGTGTTGGCAAAATTTTATTAAAGCTATTTACTACGAGTTGATGAATTACCATAAACCCAGTTACATAATAATTAATCAAGATTAATCATGTTACTACTGAGAACCAAACCAAAACCACCAAGGTAACCCCGAGAGGCACCTCCCTCGTCGGAAGGAGATAACCCCACTAATCAAAAGGAGGATCCAGGCCGCTCATAACCGTGAGCACGGCTAGTATACCAGTTTTACACTCTGCAGAGGTTGCACATCTTTACCCACAAGTCGTGAGCTACGCTAGTTGTTCATCACACTTCCTTAGGTGAGATGACTAGCCAACTCACTACGAGGCCGTTACAAAGGACACGTTGGTAAGGTGTAACCGCTAAGGAATCAGGCTCCGCAACGATGGTAACCACCTCGAGGGGTACGCACACCAAGCCTCGTAGCCTGGCCACCATTGAAGCTCACCACCCCCCATGCCCCGTCGGTAAGTTACTCCCGAACCAAAATGACCTAATTAGTAAGCCAAGACCGTCCCATTCCAGTCTTGTGGTAGCGCTGTTGTCCCAGGTTGTCGGTCTATGAACCGGTCCTTATGGAGAGTGGCCAACCAGGCAGTAAGCACCGTGCCGGCCCCCTAAACCATGTTTCTAACAAAACCAATTTTAATGAGAAGTGAGCCACTCAAGCCACACAGAGGGCCACTCTCAGAATTAAGTTGCATATATCATTAATCAAATTAATTAAAAAGGACCATCATGTGTTATAGCGCGGCACCTAGCACAACTAACCAAAATGCAACCCAACGGATATATATAAAGGATATAAAGTGGCTAGGAAAGTCCTTATAGGCATACAATATTAAAATGCAGTATGAAATTGTATTTAAAAGTGATAGGTTGTTCATGTTATACTTGCCTTTCTCGTACTACTGTTGCTGCTGCTCAAAGTGGTCAGAAGACGGCTGCTCCGGGTACTGGTACTGGGGCTCCTCCGGTAGCTCAACGTCTACTCACGAACACATGGCCAAAACAAGGCACAACAATAAGCATACAAGCAAACACTAACAAAAGCTACGAAACAGTACATCAATATAAAAATAGCACACTAAACTAGTCTAAAGCTATTCTACGCATTACAATGATCGCGTGGACATAAAGAACGCCTAAAACGGAGCTAAAACAAGATCTAGGGGCTTATCTGCGAGAAAAACTAAGTTCCAGGGGGTTTTCTGCAAAAACCGAGGACTAAAACATAATTAAACCTTAGTTTCAGGGGCTAACCTGCAAAACCGACGGCTCTGGACTGCGGGCGCTAAAACTAGGAAGGTCAGTGGGGTTTTGATAAAAACCGGGGCCTATCTGTAATTAGCTTTGCATACAGAGGGATGGCGGGTTGATTTCAAAAGAGTTCGGGGACTCTTTAGCAAAAGGGACAGGACGAAGGGGTATCTTCAGATCTGATCCGTTGGATCGAGATCTGAGGGCCAGAGTTTGATGGTTCTGCGATCTAATCAAGGGCGTTCGCTTGAGAGTGGCGAAGGGGCGCGCGGGGCGGCGGGGCTGCTCGCCGGAGCATAGCTCCACGGCGGCGTGCGGCTGGGAGCTCACCGGCGTTGGCGGATCTGGCGACTCCGAGCAGGGTTTGGCTTGGGATTTGGTGCAAAAGGGAGTGCACGACATGTGTAATCCACTTGTGCGCTCAGAGGAGTGGATCGGGGGTTGGAACGGCATGCGCGGCGGCGGGGCGTGTCTCTGCGGCGGCGCCCGCCGTCGTGCGCGCGTGCGCGCTATGCGGGGCTCGGGTCCGAGTGCTGGAGAGTCTGCGGCCGTGCACAGAGCCAAGGGCAAACCCAGGCGGGGTCCGGGCGTGGCTGTGCGGGGCTGAGCGGCACGGCAGGGTGCTCGCCACGGCGAGGCATGGCGGCGCGGCGGCGAGAACGCCGGTGACTGGTGTCCAGCCACTGGAGTGGCTTGCGTGTCTAGGTAACGAGCGCATAAGATAGAGGGGGTGCTACGGGTGCTCACCGAGGGTGGTATTGGACGGATGCATGGCACAGGTGGCGCCGGCGACGAGAACTGGCGGCGGCGCTAGGCGGAGCTCGAGGGGGAGGTGGTTGCAGTGGAGCTCCGGCGTCTGGGTTCCGCGGATTGACTCCTGGCGAGTCTGCGAGGCCGGCAGAGGGGTTAACAGGACCAGAGTGGCACCAGCGGCGAGTAATTGCGGCGAGCTCCGAGCTCACCTGCGCGGCGGTTCCTGGCGCGATTCCGGCGCTGCAAGGGATGTGGTCGAGGATGGAGGGCTCGAGGAGCGTCCTGGCGGCAAGGTGAAGGTCCTGGGATGCTTGGCGAGGGTGGAGGTGCAGCGGGGCGGATGGTCCACGGCGGAGCAGGGAGCTCCGCTCCGCTCTGAGCGCGGAAGGCTGCGGCGGCTAGGGTGTGCGGCTATTGGGGAGGTAGGGTTCCTGGGGGCTGCGGGGTGGTTTAAATGGGGGGCGCCGGGATCTCGGCGTGCGGGTCTGGCGCGGGGGCTCGCCGGGGATCTCGGCCGGAGATCGCGGCGGGGCGTTACGCGCGCACGGAGGGTGCGGGAGGAGGGAGAAGGGGCCGACAGGTGGGGTCCCGGCGCAGCGAGACGGGGGCGAGCGCGGTCTGCGGGAGGAGCGGCGCCGACAGGTGGGGCCGGTCGGTCGGGGACGGAGAGCGCGCGTGACGCGGCTGAGCGGAGAAAGGGAGCGAGTGAATCGTGGCGCTGGCATGCGGGTGCTGCTGGGCTGCTGACCTGTGGGACCTCCTCGTCAGCCGGAGAAAGCGGCGCGGTGCGGAACGCGGGCAGGCGCGGGGTGACACTGACGCACGGGCTAGCTTCGTCAGAGCCAGGGGAAAGGGCGACGCGCGTGGCTGAGGCTGGTCTGCGGAACGGTGAGGAGCTGGGCCGCGTGCTGGGCCTAGTGCGGGGACGCGGGAAGGCGAGCCGCAGAGAGGAGGAGAGGGAAGCCGGGTTGGGCTGCTTACTGGGCCGAACGGGGAGAAAGAGGAAATGGGTTGGGCTGAGCCGGTTTGTTGGGTTGGGTTGGGTTTTGGGTTTCCTATCTCTTTTCTATTTCCCTTGCTTTTCTACTCTAGCTCAAACAAATCTATTTGAATTCAAACAAAATTTGAATCCAACCCTACAACACTCAAACATGTAAAACTATGCAACGGCATGAATGCACAAACAGTTAGCCCTAAAACAAATTTTAATTACTTATGCAACAAAATTAGATTAAAAGCCAGCCTAAGCAAATCAAATCCTAGAAAATTAAATAAACCAATTAAATTTATTATTAACTAGGAAAATTAAGTTAGGGTGTTACAAATCCTACCCCCTTACAGGAATCTCGTCCCGAGATTCTGGGCTGGTTAGCAAAGAGATTAGGATATGTCTTCATAAACTCCTCTTCCTTCTTCTGGCAAGTCTTCCGGAAAGACATCCGGGAATTCAGACACCACGCGAATACCATCCGTGGGTCTAGCCTCCATCTGATGAAGAAAACCAGAAGGCTCTGTAGCACTGACTGTCACCTCTTGGCCATTAGATGCTAACAAGTGAACTGACCGCTGAGCACAATCAATTCTGACTCCCCACTTGGCAAGAGTATCCATTCCCAGAATCACATCAATACCCTTGGTGTCCATCACCATTAGATTTGTACTCAACTTTACTCTCCCTATGGAAACAATGACTCTGGGGCAGGAGATATGAGACCTCAATTGTCCTCCAGGTGAATATACTAACATGCACTTCTTTAATGTGTTAGTACGAATACCATGGTGCTCGACAAAAGACTGTGAAATAAAGGAATGCGTAGCACCAGTATCGAACAGCACCGTAGCTGGATATGAGTTGACCATGGACGTACCAATAACCACATTCGGAGACTCGGCCGCTGACTCGGCCGTCACATGGTTCACCTTCCCCTGTCGTGGTGCCCTGGGTTGGGCTGGACGCCCCTGCTGTCCTGCCTGCCGTGGAGCCGGTGGAAGGCGTTTCTGTGGACAACTTTTGGCATAATGACCTTTTTGCCCGCATTGGTAGCACATGCGGTGGTGGTGAATGGCGCTACTTGGTTGACCTCCATATGAACTTAGCATCACATCTTGCATCATTTCTGCTGCTTGCTCTTTGGATTCCTAGCGACCGCGTGGCTGAATCACATTCATAGTGATAGTCAACCCATCCACATAATCATGGAGAGCTTGATTCTCGACCTGTGTATCTCTAGAGCACTTAGGATCCTTTCTCTTCTGGATGGTCTGTAGCTCTTCGACCGATGGACCGTCAAGGAAAAGGGAATCCTCTGCTAGCTGCTCTTGATGAGACCTCTTCCTCTTTGTACTGGAGAACAACCTCTGGTTCCTTCTAGTTGTGGCTTCATCTTCAGTTGCACGAACTTGACGACAAGGAACGCCATAGAATTGGCAACATGGGCAAATTTTCTCACCATCACCCATTGCACTGTCTCCAAGGTCTTTTTGTTCTGCCGACATCTGAGCTGGGGTAAAGAGGAAACATAGATTGGTAAGGTCAAGGAAGAGAGAAAAACTCTAGATAGGTGTTACTTAAATCCGGGAACAAGGAACTAGAGCATAACTCTTCTGTTTCGTCTGAGAGATTCTCAACTTCTCTTGTACTATCTGTAGGACGGGGTGTCACAATGATCCTTCGGAAAACATCGAAAATACCTCGAATCATCTTAGGCACGAGGAGTCTATGAAATTGATGTGTCTTTATGAGACTCTCGATATAATTTCCCGCCATACACCCGCAATTGATTGGTCAAAGGAGGCAAAGTGTGCTTCCGAAGCGATTCGGATTAGCCCAACCTCTGCAACCATCACTTGTTCTATGAAGGGAAAAATCATAGAAGCTCTTCATGACCCTGCTGCTGAGGTTTGCATCTTACCCGAGTGCCTTTTGGATACTCTTGTAGGTAACAAGCCTTTAACCCCGACCGACAAATACTTTAAAAGTTCATCCGGACTGTACTTTGAATGTCGAGGGATTGCAAGGGACGTGCCTATCACCATAGACAAAATCGAGATGCATTTAGATTTCTACATCTATGATATCCTCGATTTTGATCTTCTCCTAGGCCTCCCACTAGAAAAACTTCTGGCATATCATGGGAGCCTAGATGAAAAGCTTAATGGAACCAGCTCGGCCACTGCTACTCCTCATCTAGAAAAACTTCTGGCCAAGCCTCTTCCCGAGAAAAACCCGCTCAAGGAGACGATGCATACATCTCCGTTCATATCATCTGAGCCCGTTATCATGGGAGTTCTAGAATCCTCTGAAGAATGCGACTCGGAAGATAGCCTTCACTCTCATGAAGATGAATGATCATCATCAACCTTGACCGAGTTTGAGCCTCTTCCCGATGGCCTAGAATCTGTTGCTCTCGACCTTGATCGAGATACAACTATGATCTTTCACGATGAATCTCTTGAGATGGAGAATCAATGGGCCATGGAACTTCATGAGGCGCCGACTCTGGAGTTCGAAGAAAAGGATTCCTCAAATGAGTATGGGATTTTTCACTTTTGACATACCACGTAAACCATGCTCATTCAATACAGCTCCAGAGTCAGGCATGCTTAGTCCATCGTGCACACATGAGGACTACAGCCACCTTAAGGTCCTCTTCTGCAAAATCTTCAGACGGTTGGTTGTAGATGTATATGTTTATCGCAAACATTGCAGATTTCGTGGGTGCACCGTAGCACTAACCTTGTAGTTAGCTTCAATGATTGGTGGTGAAACAATGACCCATCACCAATGATGGCGACAAAGGTTATCATGGTCGTGCTTATGACCAGAAATAAAGCAGTACCGGGAGATAGCCCAGACTATTATTTATCTATTTACTTATTTATTTCCCTTTCAATAAAAGTAAGAGCATGTTCTAGGATATAGTTTCCCTTCGGGCATTTTTGGTCCTAATCCTTCTAGGGGAAGATCAAGAAGAATGACAGACAAACAACACCTACGAACATGAGAGCTACACCAACTACAACTACAGAAGCAGACTTGAACTCCATACATGAGTGTATGCTTAGAGAGTAGCATTTGACTCTAGAGTTGGGCTCCGGATAGAAAAGGATAACCCTGATCGCCTCTAGAGTTAGTAGGGAATAGCGTAGACGTGATGTCTAGGCTAGACTATACCACTCGGTTGTCTAATAGTCCCATGGTTTCTAGAGGTAGCCGGCAGGTGGTGACAGCCCTGTTCGAGCCCTAATAATCCTCCATGTTCGGATATTAGAAAGAGCAGTATTATTGGAGCTATCGGCTTGTTTAAGCCGGTCGATACCTTTAGCTCGAAGTATAACAGCGACGTGATCTCTTCTTCTAAACATAGATTCTAAAGGAAGTCCTCTCTGTCCTATCCTTCCCACACCAGTGTGTGTGTGTCCTTGGTCTGTCTGAACTCGTAGATAGTGTACTCACGTTCCCCAGTGGATACGATACCCTGGAATACTCTTGGGTGAAAGCTACAGCGGTGTCCGTGCGCTTGCGGATTTTATTCGTGACGTTACAAAGTACCAACAAAGATCCAGGAGCCCACGCGGAAAGAGGTGCCTTCCGAAGGCATGGACTTGTCGTCGAGAGGAGCCATCGAGTTCTTCTGACGATGATTGGCGAGAGCCCCACGGTGGGCGCCAGCTGTCGGTGTTTTACCGTCGGGTTCTCCGAGGGGTATCCCGAGGAGAGTAGTTATGAGTAGGGACTCGCCGAGATCAGAACGCGATGGTGCAAGGAACACAAAGATTTAGACAGGTTCAGGCCACCGGAGCGTAATACCCTACGTCCAGTGTGTTGGTTTATATTCCCTCAGGTGTTGTTCGATGTGTCTCCCCCTTTTTGGAGGGTTACATGGAAAGTCCTAGTCGGGTTCTGTTGGATCCTAGTCCGAGGAGTTCGGCTAGTTTCCGTGTACATCGACTAGTTCTAATCCTATTCGGGTAGATACAAAAGAGGTAGGGCATATCTATGATCTACTCCCTACTCTAGAATATTCCACACCCGTGAGCAGTCCTGCTGTCCCGGGTCTGACAACCCCATCATTGTAACGTCCCGCCTCACCGAGGCCGAGCCTGCTTACACCTGGCAGCTTTCTAGGACATAGACTGCCCGCACAGTCCAACACAAGTCTTTCCTGCATATTTTTTCCTCACTCGTGTGCACCTGGGAAGACTTCCCGATCGGTCACTCATTCCCAGATTGCTCTAGGACAAGCACGCTTAACCTCAGAGTTCTTTAGAGATCGGCTTCCGGAAAAAAAGTTGCAATTTGTTGGTATGAGTTTCCTATTCATCGTATTAAGCCCTGCATCGGGATATCACATACTCACCCCCTTAAGATACTGACATCCTCGTCGGTCAATCCCAAGCCAGGAACGTCCTCTCTTGGCAACGTCTTGTGCGTCCAGTGCCAACAGTCCTTGTGCCACGTCCATGCATTCAGTGCCAATGGCGCATCCCAGATGCTCGCGCACTGACCCCCCACGCGCCCGTGCTCATGCCCGCGTACTTACGTACGTTTATGCCCATGAAACCGCGAGATTCGGCTTCGAAACCATTATGTAACGTCCCACCTCACTGAGGTCGGGCCCGCTTACATTTGGTAGCATTTTAGGATATAGACTGCCCTCACAGACCAAAACAAGTCTTCCCTGCACACTTTGTACTCACTCGTTCGGACCTGGGAAGACTTCCTGTTCGGTCACCCATCCTCAGATTGCTTCAGGCCAAGCACTCCTAACCTCAGAGTGCTTCGGAGATCGGCTTCCGGAAAAAAAAGTTGCAACTTGTTGGTATAAGTATCCTATTAATCTTATTAAGGATGTCACAATCATAAAGAGCATGTACATTTTTGTCCCTAACGCGGCACCGAATGAAAGAAAAAGAATAGATGATTTGAAGTTGCTCCAAAGACAATTCTCTTCTCTTAACGATTCATGGTTCATTAGAGTCGTCAATTCTTTTATGGTTTCTGTTGACGGCTACAAAGTACCAGATTTAGGCCGTTAACTCCTGCATCAACCTAGTGGTAGGGGTTTATTACTGACCATTTCCACAAGTGTTGTTGAATATTTGTATGCAGGTGGATTAAAGGAAAAAACACACTTCAAGAGCAAGGAAACACACTCCTCAATCCAAGGCAAAAGATGTCGACCAATCAGAGCGTGCCATTCAGCCTCACATGGATTAATGGGCCCACATGCAGCAAGAAACCGACATACCCAAAGCTTAGACACTTGCAACAGGGATAAGGGGACACGTGGCGACCCACCAGAGGAAGCTGGAGACAGTGGGGCCCAATGGGCTGTCGGCCGACCAGCATGGTCGTCTGAGCCCACCAAGGCTCCACCGACTCTCCCCTTTGACGTGTCACTTGCTCATTGGTCCTAGAAGACTGTTTGGCATGGCATAGCTGCAGCTCTCACCCGTACACACCCTTGGCTCCCTATGATAAATGGTAGAGGAGGGGGGCAAATGAAGACATCCATCAAGTGCTCACTTCAATCCTTCTCTTGGTTTAGAGTTGTCTTAGAGTAGGGAGAGGGTAGAGGTACTCAGGAGGGGCGCCGGTCTTCGGCGCTCTTCACCATTTTGTACCTCTACAAGAGTGAGAGAGTAGTTCGGGAGAAGTGCCGGGGTATCGGCATTCTACTCCCAGCTTGTACCTCTACGGATGCTGCTACATTCTTCGGGTTTAGTAAGTATTCATGGTTCCTATCTCTAGTATTATACTTGGTTTAGTGTATGCTAGTAGTGCTTGTAGTTGAGTGAGATCAATTCTCTTACTCGCGGGGTCGTCGCTCTGTATTCATACAGAGTGCTGTAGTTTGCTACGGGATATCATACGTAGTTAGACTACAGTAGTAATCAGTAACGTAGGCGTGGTGTCTAGGCTAAGGGTTATCCTTCTTTTGCCTTATATCCCACGGTTTGTTTGAGCTAGGCCGTAGGTGGTGACAGCCCTATTGGTCCTTCATAATCCTCCACGTTCGGATATAGCGTAGAGCTGTTGGCCGGAGTCGACTGGCAGACCAGTTGTAAGCCGGTGCCCGAAGCGAGTATTGTGCCCGAGAGATCGACCTTTAACTCAGCAGTAGCACTATCTTAGGAATCCTTTCTACCCTTCTACCTACCATGGTGTGTCCCTAGACCGATTAGAATAGAAGAGAGTGCACACACGTTCCCTGTGGATTTGATAACCCTTAGAATACTCTGAGGTGAAAGTAACAACGGTATCCGTGCGCTTGCGGATTTATTCGTGACGCTAAAATACCCAACAAGCTTTCTGGCGCCGTTGCCTGGGAACGGTTGTTGTATCTTTCTTCAAACCTAGTCGTCCTCGTATCCTTTGCTTTTCATTTCTTCTACCTTGACCCCCGCTACCCATAGAGGAGCTATCCTTTAAAAGCTTCTCTACCCTACGGGATTTATCTCGTATCATCTTTAGTTTTCTTCCTGCTATCTTTACCCCCACTACCCATGGAGAAGCCATCCTTTCACATCCTCTCTGCCTCAAGGGGCGAGTTAAATGAACCACCATCCTCTTCCACATCTGGCTATGAACCTTGTCCCGACCTTATCGCTATGGTTCGGGAGTTTCCCTTCTCTGGGTTAAGTAGCGAGAACCCATACCACAATATGCGGGAGTTCGAGCAGCTTTGTTCACGCTTTGCCTCTACAAGCATGAAACAAGATGTCCTCCAGTGGAAGTTGTTTCCCTTCTCTCTTAAAGGGAAGGCAGAGCAATGGTACACGTATTATACATATACCACCAAGGGCAGCTGGGACTCTTTGAAGACGAGATTCTCTATCATCTTCTTTCAGCAGAATGAGAAGGAAACTTTAGGCGCAACCTGGGCCAGATTTTTGCTCCTAGTGAAGTCCGACCCTACCATGTCGACACTCAGTCCTTTAGTCCTATGGAAATTTAAGAAGAGTCTCGATAAGGATTCCGCCAATTACCTCAACTCAATCACTGGAGGAGTATCCCGCCAAAAGTTCCCGGCTGAGGTTAATAAAATCTAAGATTATATTGCCGAGTATACCTCCTCGTCAGCCGAGTCTGATCCTCTCTAAGAGGAGTGTGAGTTGACCCATGAGGATTTTCTAGCGGCTGAACCCAATCCTTCATCTCCTATATCCTCCAATTCAGCTATAGAACCCTCACCCGAACCAGGAACGTCGGAGGAAGAAGAAATTCGACCCCCGAAGTTCCATTCCGGATTCAAGGATGATATGTCTGGAACCCATAAATACACCTCAAATCTCATAAATGCCCAAATTGGGGAAGAACTTTCTTCAGTCCAAGCTGATCAATCTCAAAATTCCTTGACAGCACCTTCCCTTAGGCCTACGGTACCTGTTTCTCCTCCCGATATCCTTAACGAAGCAATTCTCGAGGAAGCCATGGAGGAATGGTCGGATGGAGATAGATGCTTTTCTGAAGCAATTTGGATTAGTTCACCCTCCATGATCACTCCTTATCTATAAGGGGAACTACCGTAGAAGCCCACATTAACCCCATCATGGAGGTTAATGTTTTGCCATGGCATTTAGCATACACACTTCTAGGTAATGTTACGCTAAGACCATCCGACACACTCTTGAAGAGTTGTCCCTCATCCTTAAATGTCGGGGGGTTGCACGTGCCATGCCGCTCATAATAGACAAAATTGTGGTCAACTTAGATTTCCATATCTTCGATATCCTTGATTTTGATCTACTCCTAGGCTCCCCATTTGAAAAACTTCTCACATCTCAAGGGAGTTGTTGTAGCACTAGAATCCGAGGGCAAGTGTTCGCCAAGCTTCGAAAAGTCAACCAAGCGTGCCAGTCAATTTGATCTGTAATTGATAAGGGATAAAACAAAGTCAAACTCGAGAGCATATCAGCTGGGATTCCGAATATCTCTCACACAGGTGTATCGGCAGGCTCTGCCGATACGGAAGATGACAAAAGAATATTAAATGCGAGTATGTAATAAACAAACGCGTCGGTAGGATCAGCCGATGCGGAAAACGACAAAATCGGCTTAAGATAGCAGATTGTTCGTGTATAACAAGATTTAAGCTACGAATGTGTAACTTAGATGATGTGAGCTCAAAACAGATCAAAACCAGCTTTTAAGATAACAAAGTGTTACTACAAAACCTAAAGCCGATCTAATATGCTTCTAAGCAAATAGATGTGATAATGGCCAAAAACATAGGAAAGACCTATAAATCTAGCCGATATCGATAAATTGTGAATAAATCTAGATGAGAAAACAGTGATACGCCTGAGATCAAAGCCTAGATAAACTCGATAACTTTTGAATTGATTTGAACGAAGCCACAGCGATACGCCCGGTAGCTAAATCTTAAATATACTCGGTAAAACGAAAACTCACCAGCAAATCAAGTGACTCGAATATGAGGCGTCCTTGATCAACTTGAAAGAACTCATCAAAAAAGAAAAGAAAAGAAAAGGCGAAGTCGCCAAAAAAGTGCAAGGGAATTGTAAAGTGTTTGTTGTATTGGATGTGTATCAAATTTCTCCGGTCTCGTACATGTTGGCGCCTACCAACGTCACCAGCGATAATGCCCACAGACGCCAATTTGGGATGGCAGTATTTCATGAACCACGAATGAATCCGCAAGCGCACGGAATACCGCTGTAGCATTTTACCCGGGAGTATACCGGGGTGTCATTTATATTTCCACAGGGAAAGCGGTGAGTGAGAGAATATATAGATTAGTGGGTGAACTCTATCTAGATTGGATATTCTCATGCATAAATAGGGGTAAGATAATAACATGGTAGGAGGTAGTGTGTGTAACACCCGGTTTATAAAAGAACATAAACCGAGCAAACATATACGTGCCAGGATCATGTCACACGTATATACAACAGAATGAACAGTATATCATAGCACATATCACGTAAAAAGATATAATAAAGCGAATACGAATGTTATTTATTACAATAATGACATAAATGTCTGATACAGCGGAAGCGAAGTACAAAATACGATAAAGCTCTCCGAAGCTGAAGCAGGGCGCCACAGGGACGTCGACTTGGAGACGAAGCACCTAGAAGTCCTCGTAGTCCTGGTAGCGCTGGACGAACTCCCTCGTGTCGGCAGGAACTGAGCAGCAGTAGCGTAGCCAAGAGGAAAAAGTAGAGAAGAGGCAAGAGTGAGTACACAACTTGTACTCAACAAGTATAACACAAACTATGAGGCTCTAGGCTGGCTGACTCAACTGCATTAGCTTTTAAGTGTTGGCAAAATTTTATTAAAGCTATTTACTACGAGTTGATGAATTACCATTGACCCAGTTACATAGTAATTAATCAAAATTAATTATACTACTACTGAGAACCATACCAAAACCAAGCCACCAAGGTAACCCCGAGAAGCACCTCCCTCGTCGGAAAGAGATAACTTCACTAATCAAAAGGAGGATCTGGGCCGCTCATAACCGTGAGCACGGCTAGTATACCAGTTTTACACTCTGCAGAGGTTGCACATCTTTACCCACAAGTCGTGAGCTACGCCAGTTGTTCATCACACTTCCTTAGGTGAGATGGCCAGCGACTCACTACGAGGCCTTTAAAAAGAATCTCGTTGGTAAGGCGTAACCGCGAGAGTTAGGTCGGCGACGATGGGGCCCACCTCCGGGGGTACAAGCACAGGAGCGCAATCCAAGCACAGACCAAGCCGGAGGAGCAGGGACCATTGAAGCTTACTACTCTTGCCCCGCAGGTAAGTTACTCCAAACCAAAAAGATCTAGTTATTACGCCAAGTCTATCCCATTCTAGCCTTGTGGTAGCGCTGTTGTCCCAGGTTGTCGCTCTATGAACCGGTCCTTATGGAGAGTGGCCAACCAGGCAGTAAGCACCGTGCTGGCCCCCTAAACCATGTTTCTAACAAAAGCCAATTTTAACGAGAAGTGAGCCACTCAAGCCACACAGAGTGCCACTCTCAGAATTAAGTTCAAGTATACCATTAATCAAATTAATTAAAAAGGACCAGAGTGTGTTATAGCGCAGCAACCTAGCACAACTAACCAAAATGCAACCCAAAGGTATATATAAAGGATATAAAGTGGCTAGGAAATCCTTATAGGCATACAGTATTAAAATGCAGTATGAAATTGTAATTAAAAGTGATAGGTTGTTCGTGTTACACTTGCCTTCCTCGTACTGCTCTGGCTGCTGCTCAAACTGCTCGGAAGACGGCTGCTCTGGGTACTGGTACTGAGGCTCCTCAGATGGATCAACGTCTACTCACGAACACATGGCCAAAACAATGCACGAAAATAAGCATATAGGCAAACATTAACAAAAACTAAGAAACAATACATCAATACATAAAAACAGCGCACAAGACTACTCTAGAACTATTCTACGCGTTACAACGATCGCGTGGATATAAAGAACGCTAAAAACGGAGCTAAAACGCGTATTCTAGGCTAAAAACTAGTTCTAGGGGCTTATTTGTAAGAAAACTGGAGCTTCAGGGGCTTTTCTGCTAAAACCGAGGACTAAAATGTAAATAAACATTAATTCTGGGGTCTAACTCGCAAAAAGGACAGGTCTGGACGGCGGGTTCGAATTCCAGGAAGCTCAGGGGGCTGCGTGCTAAAAACGGGACTAAACTGTAATTATTTTTCAAAGGCTATGGAGCGCGGGTTGATTGTAGAAAACTTCAGGGGTTCTTTAGCAAAAGTGCGGGGCGAACCGGTAAGTTTGGATCTGGGCGCTTGGATCTGGATCTGGCGGCCGAGATCTAATGCGGCTCCGATCTAATCTGGGTCGTGGGTTTTAGATCGAGCGGACCTGGCGGTTTGGGCGCGCAGGGCGGCGGCGCGGCTCGCCGGAGTCCTGCTCCGCGGCGGCGCTCCATCGGAGCAGGCTGAACTTGCCTTTCCCGGGGTCAAATCGACCCGCGCCTAGTGCTGGGGTGATCTACGCGGAGCATGTAGTCCACATGAGGCCTTTGCGAGTCCCGGGGAGGGGTAGAGCGGCGGGTTCGACCGCGGCGGCGAGTCTGTGCGGCGGCGCTCGCCGGCGTGCGACGTTCTGGGACCTAAAGCGCGCGTTAAGGACTTCGAGCTAGTGCACAAGAACGGGTGGGTTGTTGTGAGGCTCACCGAGGGCCTGTGGTGGCCGGAGCTGCTGCGCAGGGCGGCCGGCGACGAGGTTGCGCGGCGGAGGTAGGGCGGAGCTCGCGGAGGAGTCGATGCAGGGCGTCTCCGGTCCTGCTGATCCCTCGATCTGGTTCGGGCGTGGCCTGTGAAGGTTCACCACGGGTCAGGGCAAGCTAAGGGCCACCGGCGGCGAGGAATCACGGTGGCGGACAAGTTTACCCAGGGCGGCGTCCGGGCAAAATTCCGCCGCTGCAGGGACTGGGGTTGGGGAAAGAGACCTCGGGGAGACTCCTGGAACCGAGGCGAAGCTCCTTCGGCGGTCGGTGAAGGCTTGGAGGCGGTGGAGCGGCGGTGCACGGCGGTGCAGGGGGCTCGGCGCGGCGGAGCTGCGCGAGCGGGCGGAGCTAGGGCTTCGTGCGGCGGCTGTGAGGCGAGATGGGGGGAAGGGGTCCGCGGGGGCGCTACTTATAGGGCGGCGGCCAACTTGGGCGTGCGTGCCCGGCTTGGAAGGCCGGCGAATTCCTCGGCGAGGATCGCGGGCGAGCGTTGCGGGAGGAGGGAGACGGGACCGACAGGCGGGCCCGGGCTGCAGCGAGGGGAAAGGCGACGCGCGGGTGGGCGCTGGCGTGTGGGGCCGTGCTGCAGCGGGCGGGGAGACGCGGTGCTGCGTGCGGGCTGGCTTGCGCCGCCAGGTGGGGCCAGCGTGGCAGTGGGCGCGTGCGGGCCGAGCACTCCGCGCGGGAGAAGCGGAGCTGAGGCGCGGGGGAAAAGGTTGCGGCCGAGCTGGGCCGGTGTGAGGCGGGCCGCGGGAAGCTGGGTTTTGGGCTTCCGGGGAAAGCGGGCCGGGGAAGAGGATTGGACTGGGCTGAGGTGGGTTTGGGCTGGTGGGCTGGGTTTCTAGATTTGGGCTGGGTTAAGGGTGTGGGTTTTCTATTTCTATTTTTCTCTTTCTAGTTCTAATTCAAACAAAGCTATTTGAATTCAAACAAAATTTGAATTCAACTCCTATGCATTCAAACAAAATAAAGCCATGCACCAGCATGAATGCAACAAAAATTTAAACCTATGATAAATTTTAATTAATTAGGAACAAAAATTAGATTAAATGCCAACTAAACACAATAAACCTTAGAAAATTTAACTAAAGCCAATTAATTTATTAATAAATACTGAAATTTAAAATTAGGGTGTTACATACCCTACCCCCTTAAAGAAATCTCGTCCCGAGATTTAGCTGGGCTGGCTAGCAAAGAGATCTGGGTATGTCTTCTTCAACTCATCTTCTCGCTCCCATGTAGCCTCAGCTTCACTGTGATGACTCCACTGAACTCTGCACATCTTGATGCGCTTGTTCCGAGTAACCTTCTCTGATGTTTCCAGAATCTTCACCGGATGCTCAGTATAAGTCAGATCCTCCTGGACATCGACTCCATCCAGTGGTGCCTGCTCCTCGGGTACTCGCAGACATCTCTTCAGCTGAGATATATGGAAGACATCATGAACTCCTGAGAGACTGAGAGGTAACTCCAGGCGATAAGCAACTTCGCCTTTCCGCTCTAGCACCTTGAATGGCCCCACATACCGAGGTGCTAACTTCCCTTTGACATTAAATCTACGGATTCCTCTCATCGGAGACACCTTCAGATACACATAATCACCGACACTGAAAGTCAGGTCTCTCCGTTTGCCATCAGCATAGCTCTTTTGCCTGCTCTGTGCAATCCTCAGATTTTCTCGCACAGCCTGAACCATCTGCTCTGCATCATCTATGATCTCAGGGCCAAAGAGCTGCTTCTCGCCAATCTGATCCCAATAGAGAGGAGTCCTACACTTTCTGCCATACAATGCCTCAAAGGGTGACTTCTTTAGACTGGCCTGATAGCTGTTGTTATATGAGAACTCAGCAAATGACAGGCACTTATCCCAACTAGTACCATACTGAATAGCACAAGCTCTCAGCATATCCTCCAACACTTGGTTGGTTCTCTCTGTCTGCCCATCTGTCTGAGGGTGATAAGCCGTACTGAATCGCAGCTTCGTATCCAACGAATCATGGAGCTGCTCCCAGAACCGAGAAGTGAACTGAGACCCTCTGTCAGATATAATCTTCTTGGGCACACCATGCAAGCAGACAATCCGAGAGATATACAACTCTGCAAGTCTAGCACCGGAGTAAGTAGTGTTCACTGGAATGAAGTGAGCAACTTTCGTCAGTCGATCCACTACTACCCAAATGGAGTTGTACCCTTTCTGAGTACGAGGCAATCCAACAATGAAGTCCATAGTGATTTCCTCCCATTTCCACTCTGGAATCTTCAAAGGCTGTAACAGTCCTGCTGGCCTCTGATGCTCAGCCTTGACACGCTGACAGGTGTCACAAATAGCCACGTACTCTGCCACTGAACGCTTCATCCCATACCACCAGAAACGTTCCTTCAGATCATAATACATCTTCGTGCTGCCCGGATGAATAGAGTAAGCTGTATCATGGGCCTCACTCAGAATCAACTTCCGAAGATCATGCACATCAGGCACGCAGATCCGGTTCTTGTACCACAAAGTACCCTGATCATCCTCTCTGAAATGAGGAGCCTTGCCCTTTCTGAGCAACTCACGAATCTCCTGCAGCTTCTCATCATCTTTCTGATGCTGCCTGATCTCTGACTCTAGAGTCGGTACTGCCTCAAATGCTGCACTGGAAGTATGATGCAAGAAGCCCAGACTCAACTGCTCGAACTCCTCGCATAACTCCGGAGGCAGCTGGAAAGCCACGGCCATGTTGACATAACTTCTTCTGCTCAGAGCATCTGCTACAACATTGGCCTTGCCCGGATGATAGTGAATCTCCAGGTCATAGTCCTTGACCAACTCTAGCCATCTTCTCTGCCGCATGTTCAGCTCATTCTGCGTGAAAATATACTTGAGGCTCTTGTGATCAGTGTAGATATCACACCGCTGCCCATACAAGTAATGCCTCCAAATCTTCAGAGCATGCACAACTGCGGCTAACTCAAGATCATGAGTAGGATAATTCAGCTCATGCCGACGTAACTGCCGTGAAGCATAAGCTATCACTCTGCCCTCCTGCATCAGAACACACCCAAGACCATCCTTCGAAGCATCACAATATACCGTGAACCTCTTCGTCTGGTCTGGCAGAGTCAGGACTGGCGCCGTAGTCAACCTCTTCTTCAGCTCATCAAAGGCCCTCTGACGCTCATCAGTCCACACGAAAGCCACATTTTTCTCCAGCAAAGAAGTCAAAGGCTTCGCGATCTTGGAGAAATTCTCAATGAACCTCCGATAATATCCAGCTAAGCCCAAGAAAGATCTGACTTCCTTCACTGTCTGTGGTGTCTCCCACTCGAGCACATCCTTCACCTTGCTCGGATCAACAGCAATGCCTCCCTGAGAGATAACATGACCGAGGAATGGAACCTCGTCAATCCAGAACTCGCACTTGCTGAACTTGGCATACAACTGATGCTCTCTCAATCTCTGCAATACGAGTCTCAGGTGCTCCTCATGCTCTTCTTCTGTCTTGGAGAAGATCAAAATATCATCAATGAAAATCACCACAAAGACATCCAGATAATCCATGAAGACCATGTTCATCAGATGCATGAAGAAAGCCGGGGCATTAGTCAAGCCGAAGGACATGACTGTATACTCATATAGCCCGTACTTGCAGGTGAATGCCGTCTTCGGAATATCCCCAGGACGGATCCTCAGCTGAAAATAGCCCGAACGAAGATCAATCTTCGAGAATATACGAGCACCTCGAAGCAAATCGAAGAGATCCTCAATACGGGGCAGTGGATGCTTGTTCTTGATAGTGACTGCATTCAGCTCACGATAATCCACACACATCCTCTTCGAGCCATCCTTCTTATCTACCAGCAATAATGGAAAAGCCCAAGGAGAGAAGCTGCGACGGATATAGCCCTTGGCTAGCAACTCATCAATAGTCTTCTTTACTTCTTCATGCTCTATAGGTGCCATACGGTAGGGCCGCTTTGCAATAGGAGCTGTGCCAGGCAAGAGATCAATACAAAACTCAATGGCGCGTTCAGGCGGCATACCTGGCAAATCATCCGGAAAGACATCCGGGAATTCAGACACCACGCGAATACCGTCCGTGGGTCTAGCCTCCATCTGATGAAGAAATCCAGAAGGCTCTACTGCACTGATAACAACCTCTTGGCCACTGGAAGCTGATAGCAAGACTGTCCTCTGAGCACAATCTATCCGAACTCCCCATTTGGCCAGAGTCTCCATTCCCAGAATGACATCAATGCCCTTGGTGTCTAGCACCATCAGATCAGTACAGAACTCTACTCCCCTCAAAGAAACACTGACTCTCGGGCAGTAAGTGTGAGACCTCAACTGTCCTCCCGGTGAAGATACTAACAGGCACCTCTTTAATGTGCTAGTATGAATACCATGATGCTCGACAAAAGACTGAGTAATGAAGGAATGCGTAGCACCAGTATCAAAAAGCACTGTAGCTGGATATGAATTAACCATGAACGTACCAATAACCACGTTGGGAGCCTCGGCCGCTGACTCGGCCGTCACGTGGTTCACCCTGCCCTGTGCTGGCGCCCTGGGCTGAGCTGGGCGCCCCTGCTGTCCCGCCTGCGTCTTCCGGGGGCAAGCGTTGGCGTAGTGCCCCGGCTGGCCGCAGTGAAAGCAGGTGCGAGGAGGTCCCTGAGCCTGCTGTCCGGTAGGAGCTGCCGAACGTGGAGCCTGCGGTGCCGGTGGAGCTGGTGGAGCAGCACGAGCCGGAGGTGCCGGTAACCTCTGGCCCTGACCTGCCTGCTGCTGCTGTCGAGGCGGGTACTGCTGCGGTGGCCTCTGCTGGTACTGCTGAGGAGGCCGGTACTGCTGCTGGTACTGCTGGGGCTGCTGGAGTCGAGGACGAGTGTTGCTGCCGGAAGCAACGGGGACAACCTTCCTCTTCTTGTCCTCCATCTCCAAGTGCTTACGCTCAGTGTTGAGCGCACTGTCAACCAGATGGTTGAAGTCGTCGAAGCGGAGGTTGAGCAGCGCGTACTGGAGGTAGTCCTCAAGACCCTCCATGAAGTGCTCCTGCTTCTTGCGGTCATCCGCAACCTCGGCAGGGGCGTAGCGTGCCAGCTGAAGAAAGCGATCACGATACTCCGTGACCGACATAGTCCCCTGAATTCACAAAGACAGATAGGTATCGGAAGATTAACTCAAGATTCATAAAGGATAGAACAAGGGCATTAGCTCAAAAGAAAACGCTGAATGATTATACTTAAGATTACCTGCTTCAGTGCAAGGAACTCCTTCTGCTTCATCTTCATAACGCCCGCGGGGACGTTATGGCTGCGAAAGCGCTCCCTGAACTGGAGCCAAGTGAGAGACTCGCGGTCATGAACTGGGTGGGACTCCCACCAGTCCAAAGCTGCCCCTCGCAGCTGTCCTGCTGCGTACAAGACACGCTCACGGTCATCGCACTGGGCGATGTCCAGCTGACGCTCCACTGCACGGAGCCAGACGTCAGCCTGAAGAGGGTCGGACGTGTGAGAGAACGTCGGCGGGTGACCCCTCAGGAACTCAGCACGCCTGTCGCGAGGCTGCGGCGGTGGAGGAGGCGGAGGCTGAGTGTGAGCGTGCTGAAGAGCCTGAACGGTGTTGTTCAGGGTAGCCATCATCTGCATCTGGAGCTGGAAGTACTGCTCCGGAGTCAAGGGCGGCGGCATCGGGATCCCAGTACCCTGGTTGTTCTGACCCTGCTGCTGGCCAGAACCGGAACCGGTGCTCCTGGTGTTCACCATATGATTTGAACAAAAGATTTCACGAGTAAGGATATTGCAGGAATAAACTCGGATGGATATGATGACTCTTTGCGGAAAAAGACTCAGCCATGATAAAGTAGACAGGATAGATTTGACTGTTTCACCCCCAACGATCTAACTCATTTTATTAATTAGTTAACTTTAACATCTGAGTGATTTTCTTTAAGCAAATTTAAACTACTAAGCTATGCAATCAGTCAAAAATCCAAATCAAACATGTAGCATAATAACAAGCAGACAATTTTCACGACTTAGCCGAGTTTAACAATAGACTCGACTAACACAACGCGTCGCAGAACGTGCTATCGTATTATTATAAAAGGTCACCTAGCTAACTCATGGTGGTCAGATGACTGATTCAGGCCAAAGTCTACGAAAACTATTCTTCAGAGAGAGAAATCAAGGCAAGAAAGGTAAAAGGCCATAGAAGTCAAGGGGTATAATAGTAAAATAGTTTCAGCAGGCAAGGATTGGTGAGAAGAAGTCCTAAAACTCGACCAGTTCTATCTAGGCTTCGTCCTACAGTCGATATGGCTCTGATACCACTCTGTAACACCCGGTTTATAAAAGAACATAAACCGAGCAAACATATACATGCCAGGATCAAGTCACACGTATATACAACAGAATGAACAGTATATCATAGCACATATCACGTAAAAAGATATAATAAAGCGAATACGAATGTTATTTATTACAATAATGACATAAATGTCTGATACAGCGGAAGCGAAGTACAAAATACGATAAAGCTCTCCGAAGCTGAAGCAGGGCGCCACAGGGACGTCGACTGGGAGACGAAGCACCTAGAAGTCCTCGTAGTCCTGGTAGCGCTGGACGAACTCCCTCGTGTCGGCAGGAACTGAGCAGCAGTAGCGTAGCCAAGAGGAAAAAGTAGAGAAGAGGCAAGAGTGAGTACACAACTTGTACTCAACAAGTATAACACAAACTATGAGGCTCTAGGCTGGCTGACTCAACTGCATTAGCTTTTAAGTGTTGGCAAAATTTTATTAAAGCTATTTACTACGAGTTGATGAATTACCATTGACCCAGTTACATAGTAATTAATCAGAATTAATTATACTACTACTGAGAACCATACCAAAACCAAGCCACCAAGGTAACCCCGAGAAGCACCTCCCTCGTCGGAAAGAGATAACTTCACTAATCAAAAGGAGGATCTGGGCCGCTCATAACCGTGAGCACGGCTAGTATACCAGTTTTACACTCTGCAGAGGTTGCACATCTTTACCCACAAGTCGTGAGCTACGCCAGTTGTTCATCACACTTCCTTAGGTGAGATGGCCAGCGACTCACTACGAGGCCTTTAAAAAGAATCTCGTTGGTAAGGCGTAACCGCGAGAGTTAGGTCGGCGACGATGGGGCCCACCTCCGGGGGTACAAGCACAGGAGCGCAATCCAAGCACAGACCAAGCCGGAGGAGCAGGGACCATTGAAGCTTACTACTCTTGCCCCGCAGGTAAGTTACTCCAAACCAAAAAGATCTAGTTATTACGCCAAGTCTATCCCATTCTAGCCTTGTGGTAGCGCTGTTGTCCCAGGTTGTCGCTCTATGAACCGGTCCTTATGGAGAGTGGCCAACCAGGCAGTAAGCACCGTGCTGGCCCCCTAAACCATGTTTCTAACAAAAGCCAATTTTAACGAGAAGTGAGCCACTCAAGCCACACAGAGTGCCACTCTCAGAATTAAGTTCAAGTATACCATTAATCAAATTAATTAAAAAGGACCAGAGTGTGTTATAGCGCAGCAACCTAGCACAACTAACCAAAATGCAACCCAAAGGTATATATAAAGGATATAAAGTGGCTAGGAAATCCTTATAGGCATACAGTATTAAAATGCAGTATGAAATTGTAATTAAAAGTGATAGGTTGTTCGTGTTACACTTGCCTTCCTCGTACTGCTCTGGCTGCTGCTCAAACTGCTCGGAAGACGGCTGCTCCGGGTACTGGTACTGAGGCTCCTCAGATGGATCAACGTCTACTCACGAACACATGGCCAAAACAATGCACGAAAATAAGCATATAGGCAAACATTAACAAAAACTAAGAAACAATACATCAATACATAAAAACAGCGCACAAGACTACTCTAGAACTATTCTACGCGTTACAACGATCGCGTGGATATAAAGAACGCTAAAAACGGAGCTAAAACGCGTATTCTAGGCTAAAAACTAGTTCTAGGGGCTTATTTGTAAGAAAACTGGAGCTTCAGGGGCTTTTCTGCTAAAACCGAGGACTAAAACGTAAATAAACATTAATTCTGGGGTCTAACTCGCAAAAAGGACAGGTCTGGACGGCGGGTTCGAATTCCAGGAAGCTCAGGGGGCTGCGTGCTAAAAACGGGACTAAACTGTAATTATTTTTCAAAGGCTATGGAGCGCGGGTTGATTGTAGAAAACTTCAGGGGTTCTTTAGCAAAAGTGCGGGGCGAACCGGTAAGTTTGGATCTGGGCGCTTGGATCTGGATCTGGCGGCCGAGATCTAATGCGGCTCCGATCTAATCTGGGTCGTGGGTTTTAGATCGAGCGGACCTGGCGGTTTGGGCGCGCAGGGCGGCGGCGCGGCTCGCCGGAGTCCTGCTCCGCGGCGGCGCTCCATCGGAGCAGGCCTGAACTTGCCTTTCCCGGGGTCAAATCGACCCGCGCCTAGTGCTGGGGTGATCTACGCGGAGCATGTAGTCCACATGAGGCCTTTGCGAGCCCCGGGGAGGGGTAGAGCGGCGGGTTCGACCGCGGCGGCGAGTCTGTGCGGCGGCGCTCGCCGGCGTGCGACGTTCTGGGACCTAAAGCGCGCGTTAAGGACTTCGAGCTAGTGCACAAGAACGGGTGGGTTGTTGTGAGGCTCACCGAGGGCCTGTGGTGGCCGGAGCTGCTGCGCAGGGCGGCCGGCGACGAGGTTGCGCGGCGGAGGTAGGGCGGAGCTCGCGGAGGAGTCGATGCAGGGCGTCTCCGGTCCTGCTGATCCCTCGATCTGGTTCGGGCGTGGCCTGTGAAGGTTCACCACGGGTCAGGGCAAGCTAAGGGCCACCGGCGGCGAGGAATCACGGTGGCGGACAAGTTTACCCAGGGCGGCGTCCGGGCAAAATTCCGCCGCTGCAGGGACTGGGGTTGGGGAAAGAGACCTCGGGGAGACTCCTGGAACCGAGGCGAAGCTCCTTCGGCGGTCGGTGAAGGCTTGGAGGCGGTGGAGCTGGCGGTGCACGGCGGTGCAGGGGGCTCGGCGCGGCGGAGCTGCGCGAGCGGGCGGAGCTAGGGCTTCGTGCGGCGGCTGTGAGGCGAGATGGGGGGAAGGGGTCCGCGGGGGCGCTACTTATAGGGCGGCGGCCAACTTGGGCGTGCGTGCCCGGCTTGGAAGGCCGGCGAATTCCTCGGCGAGGATCGCGGGCGAGCGTTGCGGGAGGAGGGAGACGGGACCGACAGGCGGGCCCGGGCTGCAGCGAGGGGAAAGGCGACGCGCGGGTGGGCGCTGGCGTGTGGGGCCGTGCTGCAGCGGGCGGGGAGACGTGGTGCTGCGTGCGGGCTGGCTTGCGCCGCCAGGTGGGGCCAGCGTGGCAGTGGGCGCGTGCGGGCCGAGCACTCCGCGCGGGAGAAGCGGAGCTGAGGCGCGGGGGAAAAGGCTGCGGCCGAGCTGGGCCGGTGTGAGGCGGGCCGCGGGAAGCTGGGTTTTGGGCTTCCGGGGAAAGCGGGCCGGGGAAGAGGATTGGACTGGGCTGAGGTGGGTTTGGGCTGGTGGGCTGGGTTTCTAGATTTGGGCTGGGTTAAGGGTGTGGGTTTTCTATTTCTATTTTTCTCTTTCTAGTTCTAATTCAAACAAAGCTATTTGAATTCAAACAAAATTTGAATTCAACTCCTATGCATTCAAACAAAATAAAGCCATGCACCAGCATGAATGCAACAAAAATTTAAACCTATGATAAATTTTAATTAATTAGGAACAAAAATTAGATTAAATGCCAACTAAACACAATAAACCTTAGAAAATTTAACTAAAGCCAATTAATTTATTAATAAATACTGAAATTTAAAATTAGGGTGTTACAGTGTGACACACACACAAACTACCCTCTTGAATAAATAAAAGAAAAGAAAGATAAAAGATGCTTTAGGCCGGGAGCAAGGTAAAAGTAAGAGCTCGAGTCAGCTTTGCTAGGCTAGCTGTATCTACACTTTCTCATTGGTTAGCTCATCAAAGATTAAACTACACAATAGGGAGATCGCTATTGAAGCGACGGGAGGAGCCCGTACACCCCGGTGACATTATGTACCTCCTACCCCCCATACCGAACGTGGAGGATTACTAAAAGGCTCGGACAGGGCTGTCACCACCTGCTGGCTACCTCTACAAACTGTGGGTATAGTTGACATCCAGCAACACTTAGCTAATCTAGACACCATGTCTACACTAGTAAGGGATACTCTAGCATCCCGCGAGGAGCCCCCACCCTCCGGATGGACAGACATCACACTAAAGCAATCATACGAATACTGGAGCGGTTGATAGAGTTCTAAGAACAAAAGACTAACCATCTCCAGCACAGGCGATCATACAATGCAAGCATAGAATGATAACGCAACCATGAAAAGAAGCATATACTCGATAACTCAGAATATACTTCAAGTAGATATCAGTAACCATAGTCTAATTCTATTACAAACGACCGAATATTACAAGAGAGAGCTAGAGATGAACCCATACCAGACTCTCGAGCAACACCAGCGACTCGATGAATCCTAGACTTCTCCTAAACTCCACTAAGCCTAAAGACTATGCAAGAAGGAACTTGAGAGGTGAGTGAAGTGAGGTGTGTGTGTGTGTGTGTGTGTGTGTGTGTGTGTGTGTGTGTGTGTGTGTGTGTGTGTGTGTGTGTGTGTGTGTGTGTGTGTGTGTGTGTGTGTGTGTGTGTGTTCTATTCTCTACCCCCTCCCTTGTATTTATAGGTGGGAGCCACCGGCCGCAGCACCCCAAACCGACCTAAAGGAGCAACAGGGAGGCACCACGTGGCAAAGTTGAGGCGGTGGGGCCAATGGGCCTGGCGGCCGACCTATAGGTCGGCCGGCCTGCCCTGGCCGCCAACCGCCCCCAACTGCTGGGGGTTGGGTTTGTCTGATACTTTCTGTAATTTTCTGCTGGGCCAAAGTGTGCTTGCAACCTACATATTAGCTCAAAAACACAACTTGCATATTCTAGAAGGTAAAAGTGTTATGTAGGGATTTTATTGAATATAAGTACGTGTAAGAAATGCAAACTCTCATGATTTTCTGATCAATTTGACGCCTGGAAATGATCGTTAGTGAGAGTCAACAAGATCCCCCAAGCTGTCCTTTGCTCATCCCGAGCAAAGTAGGACAAATCAGGTTGTTGATCAGAAAATCACTTTGACTCGTACCTTACCTGTCATGTCATAGTCTGAAGCAAAGGGATTCATCTAAAAGCTTAAATAAGTCGGTTAGCATACCTTGCTCAATTACCTTACTCCTTCATGGGGCTTTTTAGCTATCTCCTTGTCTTGGGCTGTTGAAAGTCAGAACGGTGCATAGAGTGATACATACTTGTTCATAGATCCGCAATCCATCTGGAGATACTTTTTTGAAAGAATTTTGAAAACATGGCAAAGCTCCCAGGATAACTCTCTCGAGGCACTCATCTTGTATTTCCTTACCAGGGCAGTATCTGCCTTTGATGTTCCCTACTACTACAAGCCTTTATGGAGCTCAAGGTAGGATAAGAATGGGGCACACTTGTATTCTATTTATTGTAAAGTCAAAAAGAGGATCCATGGAGAAACAAGTCATGCAATCTCGATCAAAAGGTGCAAGTGTATGAGTGGATGGATGGATATGACTTACTCCTTGAGGTAATAGCTTTTCTCTCTCGAATCATCCCTATGTCTCTTTTTTTTGAGACATGGTTACCCCCTTTTTCTCTCTCCTTTTTTTTTGGGTCATGCTTCTTTGGCATGCCATCTTTTCTCTTTTTGGGGCAACCATAATCTGACTTTATTTTATTTCAGGGATGTTCTACGAGAGAGATCACCAAGACATGGAGCATTTATTATGTGGAATGAATAGGTGGTGGTGCCAATTCTCAATGTAGGAATGTAGCAATTGGATGGGACGTGTACGTGCTTATGATCGAGAAAGCATGAAAAGCATCTCACTAGGGTCACACAATTTGACAAAACTCAACAGAATATCAAGCAGCATATGTTGTAAAGGGTTTTTCATGGAATATGACATATGGCTTTGGTAGGACATTGCATATCGCTGGGGAACTTGCCTCTTTTAGAATTTTTGAAAAAAAAAACTCCAGACTTCAAGCATCACTAGAACAAGCTTGCGCAACCTTATTCACCATATCTAAACTCGCAACAACTTAGACTTGAATCAAGCACATGCAACCCATGGAACTTTCGGGTTCATTGACAAGATATTTGCATAACCAGCATATTTAAACTCAAGAGAACTCTTATTTTCAAACTAGGCACAACAGACATGATAGAGCAAAGCAAAACTTATCCTTTCAACTTATCAAAAGGAGTTAAAACATTCTTACCGCGCATCATGAAAAAAGGCAAATAAAGCAGTAAATTTTTATTGTGTTTTTGAAAGTTTTTTTTATCAGATTTTATTGAAAGCAAATAAAGGGATACAGTTGACTTAAGGGAGGGGACCTCCCCCAAGCTAGCTCTTGGTTAGGGTCGAAAAGCAGGACCTTTCTCTATACCTGATTAGGTTAATGTCGTTTCTTCCGTACCTGAAGAAATAGTAGCGGTCGATGACGTCTTGTTCTTCTTGCGCCACACCTTCTTGGTCTTCTTTGGTGGCATAGGCGGCGCAGGAACAGGATCCTCGGATGCAGGACAAACAATTTCCAGATCTTCCCATACTGTGTTGGTGATGAAGTCAGGGATCTTCTGGTCGTCTTCCACTAGCTCGGTTGGTGGAGTATGAATTTCCCAATCCTCCCAAGCTAGCTTGGAAGGGGGATGATAATCTTGACCATCCCAACCTGGCTCTGCCCATAGCCCTTGTTTCTCGCTATCCTCGTGAATCATGAATACCTCCCTTTTGTTCTGGAACTTGAATTTCATGGTCTTTCCCATGATACGAAGGCTGATTCTTCCTGTCCCCACATCAATTCTGGCGTTTGTATCCTTGAGGAATAGTCGCCCAAGTATGAGCGGAATTCCAAGATCTCCTTCCATATCAAGGACTACAAAGTCCACTAATATGTAGGTATTCTTGACCTTTACCATTAATCTTTCCACAACTCCTTCTGGATATCTTATCGTGGAATCCGCCAGCTGAACACACATAGTGGAAGGGGAAATTGACGAATAGCCTAGCTTCTCGAAAGTCACCTTGGGCATGATGTTGACGCTGGCTCCAAGGTCACAAAGGGCATGATCAAATTCATAATCAAAAATTGAGTAGCTGATCACTGGGGTTCCGGGATCTTCTCGTATAATGGCTGCTAACTCGCCCCACGCGCCTCTTTTTGGGCGTGTGAGCTTCTCTGCATAGCTGAGGGATGTCCTGCTAAGGGGCTCTTTCCACATAGAATTGATGACATTCACGCTTTCTAGAGTAGACTCGGGTTGCCCCGGGATCTTCCCTAGTTCGGCAGTAGGTGTAGCAGCAGCTAATTGAGCCAATTGAGTTTCTAGCGCCTTATTGAAACTCAGCTGGTTCTTCATAGCCATGGAGAATCCGTTCATCTTGGCATGGATAGTCTCCACAGATTTGTCTATAGCGGCCAACTTCTTCTGAAGGGACTCATTGATCTTCGCTTGGCCGTAGACGAGATCTCTCAAGGTAGGCTGGTTAGGACCAAAAGAATTCGAATTCCCATTACCTCCTTGGTAGTATGGGCGTGGTTGATTCCACCCCTGACCTCCTTGTGGACGAAATCCATTGCTGCCATTGAGGAATAGAGCTTCTTCTTGGGTTTCTGGGCAATTATCGCTCGAATGTCCAACATTCCCGCAGACCTCGCACGTCATGTGAGTCTCCAAGGCTTGAAGTGTTTGCAATTGAGCCTTATCTTGGGAATAATCCTCAAATTTCTTGAGGAGGAGATCAATCTTCATAGCGAGTATGTCAGCCTCCTTAACGGAGTGCATACCTCGCTGGCGCGGTTGGAGGCGATCATCGCTCCAACCTTGGTTGGAAACCATCTTCTCGATCAATGATGTAGCTCTTTCAATGGTTAGCGAGAAGAAAGCTCCACCCGCAGCAGCATCCACATGATCACGGGATGACTGTGTCAACCCGTTGTAGAAGTTCTGTAGAATGAGCCAATTATCCATCCCATGGTGCGGACACGCTAGAATATACTCCTGAAGCCTCTCCCAAGCTTCCAGAATTGACTCATTTGATGCCTGCTGGAAGTTCGAAATCCGACCACGAAGTGCATTGGTTTTGCCCGTCGGGAAGAACTTCGAGAGGAACGCCTTGGCACATTTGTCCCAAATATCCACAGCAGCCTTGTTAGCATAAAACCATTGCTTCGCTCTCCCCAAGAGAGAGAACGGAAACTGACAGAGCCGGATAGTATCTTGCGATACACCCTTGATAACAAAAGTACTACAGAGCTCTAGGAACTGCTGGAGATGAGCGCTGGCATCCTCATTAGCCTTGCCACAGAATGGGCTGGCCTGCACCATCGTAATGAGACCCGTCTTGATCTCGAAATTTTCTCCTCCGGTGTTAACCTCGGGCCCAGTAGGGACCTGGTTAGAAGATAGAGTAGAGTAATCACGGAGTGTCTTCTGGACCATAGCTCTAGGAGCTGATGATGATGCGATGGCTGGATCGACTCCCGAGAGTGAGATCTGAGGAGGTACGATACGAGGTCGAACACTTCTCAAAAGTGACTCTGGATCGGAATGAAAGTTTTGCGGCAGATCGAAACCGGTCATACACTACCATGTTTTCATATCAGCAAAGACAAGAAAACAAAGCCAAGTTAGCCTGTTTAGCAAGCGAATACCAATTTCGATTTTGTTCACAACTTTTATCTATATATTTCACTCTGTGCCTTCCCCGGCAACGGTGCCAAAAATGCTTTTGGCGCCTACCAATGTCACCAGCGATGACGCCCGTAGACGCCAATTTGGGGTGGCAGTATTTCATGAACCACGAATGAATCCGCAAGCGCACGGAATACCGCTGTAGCATTTTACCCGGGAGTATACCGGGGTGTCATTTATATTTCTGCAGGGAAGGCGGTGAATGAGAGAATATATAGATTAGTGGGTGAACTCTATCTAGATTGGATATTCCCATGCATAAATAAGGGTAAGATAATAACATGGTAGGAGGTAGTGTGACACACACACAAATTACCCTCTTGGATAAATAAAAGAAAAGAAAGATAAAAGAAAGATAAAAGATGCTTTATGCCGGGAGTAAGGTAAAAGTCAGATATCGAGTCAGCTGTGCTAGGCTAGCTATATCTACACTTTCTCATTGGTTAGCTCGTCAGAGATTAAACTACACAATAGGGAGATCGCTATCGAAGCGACGGGAGGAGCCCGTACACCCCGACGACTTTATGTACCTCCTACCCCCCATACCGAACGTGGAGGATTACTAAAAGGCTCGGACAGGGCTGTCACCACCTGCCGGCTACCTCTACAAACCGTGGATATAGTTGACATCCAGCAACACTTAGCTAATCTAGACACCATGTCTACACTAGTAAGGGATACTCCAGTGTCCCGCGCGGAGCCCCCACCCTCCGGATGGACAGACATCACACTAGAGCAATCATACAAACACTGGAGCAGTTGATAGAGTTCTAAGAACAAAAGACTGACCATCTCCAACGCAGTGCGATCATTCAATGCAAGCATAGAATGATAACGCAACCATGACAAGAAGCATATACTCGATAACTCAGAATATACTTCAAGCAGATATCGGTAACCATAGTCTAATTCTATTACAAACGACCGAATATTACAAGAGAGATCTAGAAATGAACCCATACCAGACTCTCGAGCAACACCGGCGACTCGATGACTCCTAGACTTCTCCTAAACTCCACTAAGCCTAAAGACTATGCAAGAAGGAACTTGAGAGGTGAGTGAAGTGAGGTGTGTGTGTGTGTGTGTGTGTGTGTGTGTGTGTGTGTGTGTGTGTGTGTGTGTGTGTGTGTGTGTGTGTGTGTGTGTGTGTGTGTGTGTGTGTGTGTGTGTGTGTGTGTGTGTGTGTGTGTTCTATTCTCTACCCCCTCCCTTGTATTTATAGGAGGGAGCCACCGGCCGCAGCACCCCAAACCGACCTAAAGGAGCAACAGGGAGGCGCCACGTGGCAAAGTTGAGGCGGTGGGGCCCATGGGCCTGGTCGGCCGACCTATAAGTTGGCCGGCCTGCCCTGGCCGCCAACCGCCCCCCAACTGCTGGGGGTTGGACTTGTCCAATATTTTCTGTGATTTTCTGCTGGGCCAAAGTGTGCTTGCAACCTGCATATTAGCTCAAAAACACAACTTGCATATTCTAGAAGGTGAAGTGTTATTTAGGGAATTTATTGAACATAAGTACGTGTAAGAAATGCAAACTCTCATGATTTTCTGATCAAGTTGACGCCTGGAAATGATCGTTAGTGAGCGTCAACAGTACAACTAGTATTTATAGCCTAGCGCTACCAAGTCCTGACCGATTACAGCAAACATATTACCTAACCTAAAAGATAAAAACTTCCTAATTTAAACTACTTAAATATTACAACCGAATCATCAGAATCTTTATCGATTTCGAACTTCCTTCTCTCCTCCTGATTCATCGGCAACTCCTCATCGGCCGATCACCAAACCACGCCGATCAGCATCTTCATAGAATATTCCTTCTGGCCCATCGGCTTCACTCCATCGGCCGACTCTGATCCTGTACATCTTTTGGTTTCTTTCAAATCGGCAACCTTCCCTTCATAAAATCACCTTCCTTGACACGTGTCAAAAAACGGTGTCAACACATGCCCCCCAGTTTCGGAGTAATTTATTTGTTGCTCTGAAATTAATTCCAATCATGATTGCCAACGTTCAAAGAGATCTTTGTTCTCCAAACAAATAATACATTGAATTCTCATTCTACCCTTCGAGCCAAGGCTATAAACATCTCCGCCTCCTTTCCCGTCAGCACTTTCCTGTAGCACCTCCCAACCTCCTCTTTTGTTCAAGAACAAACCGGCTCCGCCGCCATCTGCGCAACCGAAGCGCCCACCTAGGGTTCAAAGATTCAAGATCAAAAATCACCTGCTCCAGCAATGGCGTCCATCTCCGAGATAACAGAGGTACATTTCCCTCTTTCATCTGCGCCTTTACTCTCCATCTCTCCTCCGATTTCTTCATTCGCATCTCTTATTTCCGCCTTTGTTTCCAGAATCTTAGGGGTAATGTAATCATTCCTTTGGAAAACCAACATAGCATGATTTGCCTAGGTCCCATGGGTAATCCAGATCCCAGCAGCATGATCAATCTAGAGACCAGTAGAATACCCCTCAAATCTTCCACCATGAGTCTGGATTGGTCCCAGGTTTTCAGATTTTGGCCGAGTGTTACCCCTGGATGGAGGGACTGGTTCCGTAGGATGGCCAATGTTCAGAGAACCAACTGGGAGCAGTATGACATTAGCCAGTGTCTGAATCTATCTTTATCTGAAATGATCAGAAATGAGCCGATGCTCATATCAGCTTCTTTCTTTTGGTCTGATGCTATCAATGCATTTATGTTCAACCATGGACCAATGACACCCACTCTGATGGATGTTATGATGCTTACTGGTCTGAACATTCATGCCTCCGATAGACCCTTCCAGCTTCTAGAAAAAGCCTCCTTCAAGATTGAAACAAAGAGCATCGGCGGATGGAAAGGGTACATCAGCAAGAACATGAACATTGGATCAGTATCTGTCAGAGAGCACACTGCCTTTCTCAATATGTGGCTTGAGAAATTCATTTTCTGTGGCAAAGCTGTTGGCCCAACAAACAATAACCTTAAGTTGGCAGAAACTTTGGCCAATGGAAATCTGGTTCCCCTTGGCAAACACCTCTTGGGATCAGTCTATCACCTACTCCACCAGGTGTCAATCAGGCTCAGAAACAATCAGCCAATCACCAACCTTGGAGGTTCTTGGTGGTTCATTCAGCTGTGGCTACACATGTATATGCACAAGACCATGGTAGTCGACTTATCAGAGCTAAAATTCTAATCAGAAGAATTCTCTGAAGAAGAAGAAACAGTTACCCGCCGATGCACATCATTTGGCGAGGCAGCCATAATGATCGCCAATGATCCCAAGACTTTAGGCATCACGGATTTCTTCAAATGCTTCTTCCAAGGATTTGCTAAAGATTCTACCATCTGGTTTGCATACCACAACAAAAATACCAACTATGAGAACCCTTCAAATTCAAGCTTGATTCTTGGAAGACTGATGAAGATGCTTCAAAAAGCATGAAGGAAATGATTTCCCCAAGAATCTTGCCAACCAATTTCACATCTGGCAAAGAAATTCCTAGTTATGAATTCTACAACCCTTCAGTGGCAGCCAGACAATTAGGATTTGGCCAAGTGTCACCCCTCCCCTTCTTTGCAGGCAAAGTTTAGTTTATGGGAACTATCGGCAATGCTCTCTCGTACGATCGACTGAAGGATCTGGAGCCCAAGGTTGACATGGCACTCCTAGCCGATTGGCAAGTCGCTTCCTTTCTCACCACCTCTTTTACCCAATGGTGGTCAGAATGGCAAGAGCACCTCTTCTGCAGATCTGTCAATCTATATTGCACTACTATGAATAACAACTACCAAGCAGAAAATGAGGTACAAATCATCAACCTCTGCAATATTTCACGATATCTTTCATCTGTATTTTCTAATCATCACTTTTTCGCAAGATGATGATCGTGACCCTCCGATAATCAGCAGAAGTGGCCAACCGATCAACTACGCCCTACCAGCCGATAAACCCAATATCGGCCACGGCGCTCCATCTCTCACAGATGTAACCAGTGGGAAAAAGCATAGGTTACCCTATACCAAGGTGATAACCCGCAAGAAAAAGAAGTTTCTAGGCCAATCCTCAGCAGCAGCAACATCTCAGATAGATGACCTGGAAAATCTTCCTTCTCCTCCTTCAGAAGGTAAAGTCTTAAATTCCCTTGTAATTTCATCCCGTCGGAACATCAAACATATCTTTAATTTGTTGATTATGATATTCCCGAGGATCAATCTGGAGGAGAGGAAGAAGACTCTCAGAGCACACCACTTCACATATCATCAACTATTCAGGTATGAATCCATTCAGTAAATGCTCTTTTAGCTAATACTTAAACTTTCCCATGATCCTAAATCTGACATCCTCTTTAATCCGATTAGGTGCATCATTCACCTTCGGCTCCCAGGAAATCCAGGACAGACTCCCCATTGATACAGGTATAATTTCAGAACTTGCTCACAAATGCATTCTGTATATTACTGACAGTCTCCTTTTAGCTTGCCGATCATGCATTGACTGAATCATCTGATCGGCCGAACATCATAATTCTGGCTTCTACATCTCTGCCTTTTGTCCCTACTGGTTCCAATTTTGACGAAATAAACTTGAAGCAAGTAAGCATCCTTCTCCTCAGTTGATTTCACAACATATATTGCATTTATGGGCTACCCTGATTCTTGTTCTCTTTTTAGGCACAAGAATCTCCGGACAATAGCATGTTCTCCTTCCAGATCGGAGCCACTTCACAAGAGGAAGAAGAAGAAACAACATCGGCCGAATCGGTTGCATTACCTGATGAGGTCAGGGCCAAACTTCAGGAGACACTTCAGTTTTTGAATCAAGATATCGGCCAACTAGTCAATAATGCCAAACCGATTCGTGCCATCCAGGAAGATCTAGAAAGCAAACACCCAGAAGCAATCGAAGAAGCACTAACTCCTGCAGCTTTCATAGAGAGTCATCGCGTGCAAGTTCTCAAGGCTCAGAAGCAACTCGCCGACCGCCTTCAGCAAGAAGAAATTGCTAAACAAAGGGACAGCTCCAAAGCTTTAGCAGAGTCGGCTGTCGATGAAATCAGGTCTCTGAATGACACCCAGGCTGGCATCCTAAGAAACAAAGCAGCACTGGAAGCTGAACGTGATTGCCTTCTGCAAGAGCTCAACCAAGTGAATCAAGCAATAGATACTGCAGATCATGATCTTTCACAGATTCCATCGGCCATCGCCAGACTCGAAGAAGAGAAACAAAAGCATGCTCGCCAAGCATACCAGCTTCACAAGAGTCTATGGCCGATTCCTGGTTCATCAGACAATGACAACCAAGTAATTGAAAATGTTGATCAGATTCACCTGCGTGCGATAAAAGTAATCCGAGAAGCTCTAGGATTACTGTAAAAACTTCTCCCAACATTTGTGTTGTAATCTTCAGAAGTCGCAGACAATCTAACCAAATCTCATAAACATGTTTTTCTTTATAATTTATTGCTCTAAGGGCGACTCATATCGTGTCGGCCATGTCACAACCGATGTGTCCAACTTACAAATCGGCTTTACATATTTTTTGCGCTAATGGCAATACTCTCTAGTATTGGTTATAACTAAAAGTCTGGCCGATGTCATAATCGGCCATGTCCCTCATCGATCAAGACTCATCTGAAGAATCTCCAGCCTTCATTGATGCAATCTCATAATCAGCCATCCGAAAGAAATCCTTCTCCCATGCTTGACCAGAAGGCAATTCATACGATCATAACTTACTAAATGAGCTTCAGCCGATGCCACACTGAACGACGAATCGGCTGACACTATTTCGACAGTATCATCAACCCGCTGAATCAAACATTGATGCATAGTAGATGGAATGCAACAATTGGCATGAATCCAACCCCGACCCAGCAGTAAATAGTAAGAACCCTTGCCATTAATAATGAAGAAGGTAGTAGGAAGAGTCTTACTGCCAATGGTTAGATCAACGCATAATGCCCCCAAAGCAGAAAAGATACGACCCCTTCGAAATCTTTGAGCATCATATCAGTCTTTGTCAAATCATCCTGACTCTTCCCCAACTTGCGTAGCATCACGTAGGGCATTATATTCACAGCTGCACCTCCATCAACTAGCATCTTCGTGACTGGTTTGCCATCAACAAACCCTTTTAAGAACAATGCCTTAAGATGTTGCCTTTTATCATCTTCTGGTTTCTCAAATGTCACTGGTAATGGCTCCAAATTCAACTGTGCCATAGCTTCTTCTAATTCTGGCTCCAGACCCTCATCATCTGGTGCCATGAATTCCTTTAGCATTATAAAAACCATGTTAATTGGCATAGCCAATGATCTAGAATCTTGATCATCATTGGCCTTCGGCTTAGCACGCCAGACTTGTGATCTGACTCCCTTCCTACTCAGAGTCTGCTCTTCCTCTTCCTCTACGATCTCCAATTGGCGTAGTCTCTGAACACGTCTCTTCTATGATCTGCTCAAACCTCCTGTACACCATTGAGGTTGATCGGTATGATTTGATTCGCGCTCTAGATCCTTGCGCATTGGCTGATCATCTTGCACCCTATCATCGGCCATTTGTTCCAGGCGATCGTGTGCGAGTACTTGTCTTCCAGCAGGATCACGTAGCATGGTCCTGCCCCCCAGTCGATCATGCACCGATATATTTTTTCCTAGCCGATCATGCACAGGAGTACGCTCACGTCGGTAAGATTCATCGACATGACGCGGCCTTTTATATGATCGGCTGCCTTGACCATTGCAATCGGGACAATCATATGCCGATGGCAATGTCAACCCCTCTTCCCAGCAGTAGACAAAGAAAGGACATCTCCAATGCTCTTTCTCATGACGTGCTTCTTCCTCTTTGCGCTGCTACCTTTCACGGTCGCACTGGAATTTACTCAGCAACATCTGAGACGTGACACATCTACGTGGCGCCGAAGAACGTTCGGCCTCTTCTTGCGGACCCTTTCCTTTGACATCATCGGCCTCTATCTGCGCCTTGGGATCAACAGCCCCAGATTTTCTGGTCGATGATGACGTCAGGATCTTGGCTTGAGGAAGACTCTTATCTCTGGCCACGTCTACCATGCTAGTGGCAAACGGATGCTAGTCGATCTTCATCGTCCTTTTAGGAGTTTCAAACTTCAGCTTCCCTTGCTCAAAAGCTAACTGAATCTGCTGCCGGAAAACTTTGCACTCATTTGTATCATGCGACGTGGCATTGTGCCACTTGCAACACTTCATGTTCTTGAGCTTTTCTTCCGACGGGATCTTATGATACGGCTTTAACTTGATCAACCCCTCCGACAACAATAAGTCAAAGATCTTGTCGGCTTTGGTGATGTCAAACCCGTACGACTTGGGCTCCTTTTTCCCGAATGGACACATCATCGGCTTCTTGTTGTTTTGAATCCACTCAGCCGATGCGACTGTTTCTTGCTCCTCATCAGAATCATTATTAGCATAATATTCTACATAATTTATCTTCTTCTGAAAAGGCTTCTTAGACTCGTATGACCGAGTCTCTCCTGTCATCCGGCTCGCGATCTGACTGATGCTCTCAAACTCTTGCGATGCATACTTGTCCTTGATGTGTGGCAAGAGTCTATTAAAAGCTGCATCGGCCAACTGCTGATCGGACAATACCAGACTGTAGCATCGGTTCTTGACATCTCTGAACCTTTGAATGAATGAAGCAACCGATTCATCATTCTTCTGCCTTAAGCCAGTCAAATCGGTCAACTTTAATTCAGTAACTCCAGAGAAGAAGAATTGATGGAATTGTCGCTCCAGATCGGCCTAATATAATATGGAATTTGCTGGCAAAGTGGTGAACCAAATAAAGGCCGATCCAGACAAACACAAGGAGAACAACCGAACTCTGAGCGCGTCTTGGCTGCCTGCCTCTCCCAACTGTAGAAGGAACCTACTAACATGTTCCATCGTAGAAACTTCTCCTTGCCCTGAAAACTTGGTGCAGTCAAGCATCTTATACTTGTATGGGAGAGGAATCTGATTGTAAACCAGAGGATAAGGAGTCTTGTACATAACAGACTGCTGTTTTGGCCTTAAGCCAAACTGTTCCCTCATCACTTCAACTATCTTAGTGTTCCAATCAACCTGCTGATCAACTGCTGGTGTTTGCTAAGAAGCCATATTTGCTGAGTTCATCATCATCGCAGGCTGTGGTGACATAGGCATCATCGGCTGTCCAGCCGATGGCATCTGATGCGCTTGCTGAGCCACCCGATTGGGTGACTGTTGAGTCATCGCCGGCTATGGACCCGAGGGACTAGCCGACTGCTGACCATTAGAATCCATGTACGGCACATTGAAATACCATAATATTCCAGTTGCCTGATCATGGAAAACCCAATTGACTCCATTCTGATGGGGAGATTGTGAAATCAGCACTTCTGAAGGAGACTTGGGCAGGAGCAGGATTGCGAGACGCTGCTGTGGGGTCATCGACGGTGGCGCCGATGCGTTGAACTGTGCAGCCATCTGCGGACTCCGTGAATTATGTGCGTTCGGCTGTGCTGCCGATGCATCTTGCCACGAGCCCGTCGGCTGAGTAGCCGATGGATCAGGCTGAGGAGTCATCGGCTGAGTAGCCGATGCATTGAATTGTGTCTTAGGTGGTGTGGTAAAGAAATCTGGAGGTATACCATACCCAGTAGCTGGATTCCATCCTTTTGGGAATCCAGATGCATATCTACCTTGCACGGCTGTAGGAATAGGCGGAGTAGTCGTGTAGACAGGTGCCGTTGTAACTATGGACGTTGCGGCAGTAGTCTGTGGTGGCGCTTGACTGTTACTCGCTTCTGCCTGGCTATTTTGAGCCGACAAAGCTGCTGCCATAGACACTTCTAAGGTGATATATTGCATCTGATCTGGCTGTATGTAACAAGGCCCACACAACCTGGAAACGTGCCTTCAACAAAAGTCCTGACTACTGCGTTGTGCACTGTGTTGCCCATGACTGTTGTTCTCTTGACAAATGCTTTTGCCACAGCTTGAGACACTGCATCTATCATCTTGTTGTCACATTGCACTTCCGTCGGTGGCTGGAAGGATGGAAGATTAAACTTCTTGATTACGTCACCAGATCTGGTGATGCTGTATGACTTGAGGCACTCATGTTTAAATTTTTCCACGAGCTCAAGGTATTCCTTCTTTTGATCTTCTTTGAGCTTGTTTTCATCAACAGGGACGTAATTCTCTTCGTTGACTTTAAATTTATCAGTAATATCCACCATGTTGAAGCTTCTGGTCCCACCGGGCGTGCCAAAAGATGTGTTGACACAAAAATAAACACACTGGAATCCGAGGGCAAGTGTTCGCCAAGCTCCGAAAAGTCAACCAAGCGTGCCAGTCAATTTGACCTGTAATTGACAAGGGATAAAACAAAGTCAAATTCGAGAGCTTATCGGCTGGGATTCTGAATATCTCTCACACAAGCGTATCGGCAGGCTCTGCCGATATGGAAGATGACAAAAGAATATTAAATGTGAGTACGTAATAAACAAACACGTCAGCAGGATCAGCCGATGCGAAAAATGACAAAATTGGCTTAAGATAGCCGATTGTTCGTGTATAACAAGATCCAAGCTACGAATGTGTAACTCAGATGATGTGAGCTCGAAACAGATCTAAACTGGCTTTTAAGATAACAAATATTACTGCAAAACCTAAAGCCGATCTAATATGCTTCTAAGCGGATAGATGTGTTAATGGCCAAAAAATATAGGAAAGACCTATAAATCTAGCCGATATCGATAAATTGTGAATAAATCTAGACGAGAAAACAGCGATGCGCCTGACCTCAAAGCCTAGATAAACTCGATAACTTTTGAATAGATTTGAACGAAGCAATAGCGATACACCCGGTAGCTAAAGCTCAAATATACTCGGTAAAATGAAAATTCACCAGCAAATCAAGTCGCTCGAATGTGAGGCGTCCTTGATCAACTTGAAAGAACTCATCAGAAAAGAAAAGAAAAGAAAAGGCGAAGTCGCCAAAAAAGTACAAGGGAATTGTAAAGTGTTTGTTGTATTGGATGTGTATCAAATTTCTCCGGTCATGTACAACTAGTATTTATAGCCTAGCGCTACCAAGTCCTGATCGATTATGGCAAACATATTACCTGACCTAAAAGATAAAAACTTTCTAATTTAAACTACTTAAAGATTACAACCGAATCATCAGAATCTTCATCGATTTCGAACTTCCTTTTCTCCTCCTGATTCATCGGCAACTCCTCATCGGCCGATCACCAAACCGCGCGGATCAGCATCTTCATGAAATATTCCTTCTGGCCCATCGGCTTCACTCCATCGGCCGACTCTGATCCTGTTCATCTTTTGGTTTCTTTCAAATCGGCAACCTTCCCTTCATAAAATCACCTTCCTTCACTCGTGTCAAAAAATGGTGTCAACAAGAGTCTAGACAAAAAAAAACTTAGGAAAACCGCTTCTGCCATTGTCTCCTGCTTAGAATATTCTATGGCGAAGCATTTTCCCGAGCCAAACCCGCTAAAGAAAATGATGCATGAATCCCCGTTCATACCATCCGAATCCATTCTCTCCGAGGTTGCAAAACCTGCTGCTTCCGAAGAGCACGAGTCGGACGTTACCCTTCTGTAGCGAAAATGGCCTCTAATGCCATATTTCAATATAATGTTTTGGCGATTGATGACACACACAATACTTGGACTAATGTGATTTGTTAAGATGACTATTCTCAGGCTTTTAGGTTCAAGTGATGACAAAGAGAAGAGAGGCGTAGCAAGGCCCGAAGGGCCACCCCTACGGGGGTTCCGCTACCCGGTTAGCGGACGGGGGTCGAGGGGGAGCCGCCCCTCGCGGGTCTCAGGGCAGCGCCCTGAGCCCTCTTCGATCCAAAGGACAAGAATCGAAGAGACTGTGAAGAAATTCAATACACCGGTTGAACCGACGTTAAGGAAAAGACACACGCCGGTGTAATTGTCCAGAAGCTGGAAACTGAAGATACACTCACCGGATTAACCGACGTTGAAGAAAATGCATACGTCGGTGCATTGCCAAACGAAGACCGATGAAAATACATACACCGGTTGAACCGACGATGCATCGGTCAATTGCATCGGTTCAGTTGTCCAGAGAGGTGGTTTTTGGAGGAACGTCAAGAAGTTACAATCACCGGTTAAACCGACGCTAATTTTACATACACCGGTTGATTGCATCGGTTAAACCGGCGATACACCGGTTAATTGCTAACGGCTAGTTTTTCACGTAGCAGTTTACATACACCGGTTAAACCGATGATGGCTTTTGGGGTACGTCGGATTAACCGGCGTTACGCAGTTTTCTGGCAGCTTTTCTCCAACGGCTATATTTGCTTGTGCTGCCTATATATACCCCCAAGGCCGGGTCATTTGAGAGTGCTGGAGTTCAAGGAAGTATACAAGAGCTAAAGATCATCTCCAACCACCATAGAGCTTCATTGTACATCATATAGGCTTAAGCACACTTGTGAGAGTGCTTAGTGCTTGTAATAGGGATTAGTTCTTGCGAGAGCTCCCTTGAGAGAAGTCTTGCTGCGGCAAGCAACTTGTGATCCGTCGTGTGACCCTCCGTCTTGGTGTGGAGTGGCAACGACACTTTGTGCGGGGGAAGAGGAGGCCCCCTCCTTGGTGGAGAAGCTCCGTAGTGGATTTCGGCCGGGTGACCGAGAGAGACGGTGGCGGTGCACGAGACTCGGTGTCTTGTGGGCACTTGCCTTTGCTTGCCGGCATCGCCATTGGTGGCGTAGTGCAAGACGGTGATCGGAAGAGCCTCGGTGTCCCGTGGACGTAGGCGTTTATGCCGAACCACGTTACATGACCGTGTCTACTCGGGAGTTTGCATCCCTCTTGCACTTACCTCTTTACTTACCGCATTACGTTTCCGCACTTACTCTACCTTGCATACCTTTACTTTCCTAGTTAATTTGATTAGGATTAGCTAGGTTGCAAGTCTTTTTAGGGGTAAGTAGAGAGTAGCATAGATAAACCTTAGTCATAACTAGCATGCGTAGGACGTGTTAGGTTTATCTTATGCAAGTAGTTTGAGCCCTAGGTTAAAAAGCGATTAGCGACCCTATTCACCCCCTCCCCCTCTAGGGTCGGACACCCCGGTGATCCTTACACCTTCACTTTTTTGAAGACAAACAATCATTATCCATCTTGAGCGAGTTTGAGCCTCTTCCCTCTAGCCCCGAGAAAGTTGTTCTCGACCATGATTGAGATTCAACTATGATTTCCCACAATGAATCTCTTGAGATGTAGAATCCATGGGCCATGGAATTTTGTGAGGCACTGACTCTGGAGTCCGATGAAAAGGATTCCATAGATGAGCATGGGGCCGTCATCTTTGAAATGCCATGCTCATTCAATGCAACTCCAGAGTCAGGCATGCTTAGTGCACCGTGCACACATGAGGACTACAACCACCTTATAGTCCTCTTCTGTAAAACTTTCAGGAGGTTGGTTGTAGATGTATATGTTTATCATAAATATTGCAGATTTCGTGGGTGCTCCGTGGCACTAATCTTATAGCTAGCTGCAACAATTGGTGGTGAAACAATGACCCATCACCAATGATGGCTACAAGAGTTCTCATGGTCGAGTTTATGACCACAAAAACAAAGCACTGCCGGGAGATAGCCCGGGTTATCATTTATTTATTTCCCTTCAATAAAAGCAAGAGCATGCTCTAGGATAAAACTTTTCTTCGGGTATTTTGGGCCGCTAACCATTTCAGGTGGAGATCACAATGAACGATGGACAGGTGATGCCTACAAGCATGGGAGCAACATCAACTTCAACATCTTGATACGTCTTCGCAAGGGAACAACTACGAAAGGGAGCTTGAACTCCACACACTTGAAGTTTTGTTGCCTAGCAATGCAAACTCCAAGTGTGGGGGAGGTATGTGAGGACCCCAAGTAAGATCTCTCTTGCTAATTCTTATCTTGGTTTGGGAATGGTGTTAGTTTCTGTATCTTGATGCTTAAAAATATATATATAATTCAAAAAAACAAGAGGAGTTGCCATGGTGACAATATTGAGTTCTCATCAACAAAACACTATGGTAAGTACTCTCAATGTCCTGCTTTTGATATTAAACAAAGCCTGCCGGGAGGTTGCCCGAGGATCGCCAGAGTAAGTCTCATGGTGAGAGTAAAGATTAATTTCAATAAATTGTAGGGCTGCTGCAAACCGACCTACTCAGTGGATCCTGGATGCCGTTATCCTGCTGACGACATTGTCAAAGCATCCTTCCTGTTTCAATGGTGGAGTCTCCGGGTGAAAACCCTACCCATCTTGGGTGGGCGGCGACGGCGCACTTTAGCATCGTGTTTCTTCCTGAAGACGCTGCCCTTGGAGCTCCCCGTCTCCGTTGTGCACTAGAGTCTTCACTGGTTGGTTTGGCAGCGTTCGGCCACACATAGCTTCGGCCGTGCCGGTGCTAGACCCCAACCATGTTGGCGGCAAGGTGCAGAGGGCCTATGGGTGCTGGAGGGCTTAAGCTGGCGCGCAAGGTGCAGTGGTGATCTCGGTGACGGCTGGGCGGAGGTGATGCTCTCATAGCAGATTCAGATATCTGAGTCCTTGGCAGAGGAGTGTGAGGTGGTGGGAGAGGCGTGGCCCCACGTAGAGTGGTCAGGATCAGTGTTTTTCTTTGGTGCTGCGATGGGATTGTTCTGCTGAAGCACCGCTAGAGTAGAGGGATCGATGATCACGTGTGTGCAGCTTGAGAATACTAGTCCCATGGTGGAGGAGTTCAGGTAGCCGCTCGAGCTTGCAGCGGGCTACGTTCAGCATTGGCGACGACAGCGCTTTCTTCGACGCCTTGCTTTCAGCTCCTCTCCCAGGTGGTGGTGGTGTAGTGTTGTGTTGTGTGTGTTTGTTTGTGTGGTGTGGTGTACGCTTCGGCGTGCTATGTACGAATGCTTTCTCTCTTATATGACAGAGCAGTGCTCCTGCTATCTTTTCAAAAAAACAAAAAAAACTGACCTACTCACCCCTGTAAATACTTTTGGTGTGTGGGTTGGGGTGGGGTTAGAATTAGGACACACAACACATTCACTCTCTTGAGCTTCAACTTGCACACATGAGTTTTAGGCTCACCTCAGGAGTTTAGCGCTACCTAGGCGGTGTTAGAAAATAGGGAGAGAGTGAGGGGAAGTCAGGGAAGTGTCAACTTTGTCGACACTCTTCTCTATCTTCTCTAGGTTGTACCTCGACAAATTCTTATCAGTCAAAATAAGTGTTCGTGACCTCCTTTGTGCTTTAGTTTCATATAGTTAAGTAATAGTTCTAGTTAATTAGGTGCTTATGGATCATTGTTCACTAGTTTAGTGGATGCTCCAGTCTAAGGCTCGTGATAGAGACGGACGTTCTTGGCGAAGGATAGAGTTAGTAAGAGACGGTGTAGACGTGGTGTTTAGACTAAACTTTACCTTTAGTTATGGTATATCCACAATTAGTTGAGGTAGGTAGCAGGTGTTGACAGCCCTGTTCACCCTCCGTAATCCTCCCATCCGGGTATAGTGTAAAGACGTATTACTGGAGCGACTATATTTTATCCAGGAAGAAGCCAGTAGCCCGAAGTAAACAATTACGATATCTATATATTATCTTTGTTTTTAGCCTTAGGAGTCCTCTCTACCCTTCACCTCTAGCCAGTGTGGTGTACTTGGACAAACTTGAACCTTAGATAACAAACTCACGTTCCCAGTAGATACGATACCTCGGAATACTCCCGGATGAAAGCTACAACGGTATTGTTGGTGTTTCTTATGCCCAATAGATATTCCGCAAGCGCACAAAATATACCGCTATAGCACTTCACCTTGGAGTATTTCGAATTTCCACAAGGAAGCACTATGGTATAAGGAGTATCGATTGAATGAATGGTAAAGTTTACTAGAGATAATCACCAGCTAACTAGTAGGGGTAAGCCAGATAAATTGGATAGATAAGTGGCCAGGAAATGACCGAGTGACACACATAAAACTCAAACCTTAGAGCGGTAAGTAGCTGGGAGGACAGCAAGCAAGAAAGACTCCTAACACACTTCTAAGACTATCGACCTAGTCTCTCTAGACTAAATGTTGCCTAAACCTAGTTGTCAAGAAACTAGAGCTTACTTCGGCGGCTAGGGCGGAAGGACTACGGAAAGGGATGAGAGGGGAGTCCAACTCGGCCAACGATCTAGTGCTATGAAAGCACTTGAACGTGGTGGACTACAACGGACAGACAGGATTGTCACCACCTGTCACCTAGCACATAGTTCCGTGGGGTGGAACACACTTTCTAGCTAATACTAAGCCAGACACCACGTCTACACTCAGTGTTAGGATTTCTCTTGAAACCTTCAAGAGAAATCCCCCTCAACCTAGGGAACTGACTTGAGCCTAAGGATGGCAACAGGTTGGGTTCGGTTTGGGTGGAGTGTCTGGGCAATAAAAACCAAAACCCGAACCCGACCCGAACTTCAGTTCGGGTGAGAATGCATCCCCAAAACCAAAACCCGACGGATAACCCAAAACCCGTTGTTTTTTTTACAAACCAGCTTTCCAAGAATACATAATAACATTCCAACATTCCATTCCTAGTTGAGATTATTACAAAGATAAAACAGAGCAACACCACACACGAAGCACTCCAAAGTTCAATACAAGTGTAATAAAAAAACACAAATCAACAGATTGAGATGCAGCAGCATCGATCCACTTGAAGGCAGACCGCAGACAGGAGGCCGGGCTGCTGGAGTGGAGGGCGGCAGGCTGAGGCCGGCGTGTGTGCGGTGTGGCCGGCGTGCGTGGCGCCTCGCGCCTCTGCGGCTGATCGCGGTGGCGCGGCCTCCATGCGGCGCGTGGGGTGCAGGCGGCCTCTGGCCCTCCGCCATGCTGTGGGGTCGCGGAGCACCGGACTCCGTGCGGCGCGGCCTGCGTGAGTGGGTGGGCGCTTGCGCTGGATGGATCCATGGATGCTAGGCCGCCTGCATGATTAGGGAAAGCTGAGAGATTTGAGGGAGCCACGGATGGGGTGGGTGACATCTGCGGGTGAGGGAGAGGGGCCAAGGGTGGGGACTGGGTGAGGGTGAGGGGATTTTCAGGTTATATACCTAGGGTTGGTAGCTGGGCTTCTATTGGGCTGATTGTTTCGGGGGCCCAATGGAGCTTCGCGGGTAAAAATTAGAATCCGCCCCAAACCCAAAATGTTTCGGGTATCCGAACCCGTAAATCCGCGGGCGAAAATTAGAACCTGAACCCAAAAACCGCAAACCCGAAATCCGCGGATAACTGCCCCGAACCCGCCCCGCTGCCATCCTTACTTGAGCCCCCTAGTACAGGCGTCCCGACAAACTAAGACCGGCACAAAGCCTAAGCTAAAAAGGACAGAACTTCCGCACACAAGCTAAACTCTTGGAAATAAATAAATAAATAAATAAATGCGGAAAGTGAAGCTAACTCAAAAAGATAAAGAAGATAACATATATTGATAAAGTCAAAGGAAAGGATACAAGAGCTTATACCAGACTTCCGATGACGACTCCAAAATCTCGAGACAATCTCGATTCCACTCTAACTCCCTGACTGGCTGACATGTGGGGCCAGCCGGCCTAGTGTAGGCTGGTTAGCCTGGGTTTGTCCTCATTTTGGCTCATTTTTTGTACACCTGTTCCTGCATTGACAACTCATCCAAAACTTATGGAATTTTATTAGTTTAAATAAAATATGTATGAGAAGTTGATGGACGATGGGCGAATAAAGGCTATGATCAGGTATCTATATGCTTGCAGATTTATCTGTGAAGCTAAAAAATACTAACAAGCTTTCTGGTGCCGCTGCCGGGAAATGGTAGCTATATTATCTTCGGACCTAGTTCGTCCTTGTTTCTATTTCATTTCTTTGACTCTATGTCTATCCCCGCTATCAATGGAGTAGCCATCTATTCAACAGCTCTCCGCACCTAAGGGCGAGTTCTATGAGCCATCATCTTCTTCTAATCCAATTCTTAGCTCTAACTTTATAGCCATGGTTCAGGAACAATCCTTTTCAGGATGGGATGATGAAAGTCCCTACCATCACCCGTGCGAATTAGAACAAATGTGTTCATGTCTGAAAATTTTAGTAATGACACACGAAACTCTCAAATGAGAGTTGTGTCCATTTTCTTTCAGGAGCACGAACGGAGTTTGGAAAGATCTTCGAGACCGGTTCTCTCTCGCATTCTTTCCGCTCTCTCGTATCTGTTTCCTACGAGCGGAAACTTTGACTTTCGGCCAGGGAGAGAAGGAATCTATGGGTGCGGCTTGGGCCAAATTGTCGTTGTTAGCCCAATCCGGTCATGACTTTTTTATACCCGATTACTTGCTACTGTAACTCAACATCACTGCCGGGGTTCGTTCACACACAAAACTCCAGCTGAAGGAAAGGAAATCCTTGACAAAATTGGAAAATACCTCCTTTGTCTACAAACGTGAGCCTCCTCAAGCAGAGTATGAGGTACACTAAGAGGAAGTCTTTGCTACCGAATCCAAGCCCATAGACATCCAGACCTTAAAATCGACTCCTAAATCTTCTCCTGAACCAGAACTTGAAACACCAAAGGAAGAGGAACCTCAACCTTCAGAATTTCTCCAAAATTCTAACGATGATCTTTTTGAAGATTTTGGAAACACCTCGAACTATTTCTGCCAGAAGCGACCACCTGCCTCCCTCACTCCTATCGATTCATCCGAGAAAGACTTGCTTAGGGAAACTGTTGGATATTTTAGCGTCACGAATAAATCCGCAAGCGCACGGATACCGTTGTAGCTTTCATCTCAGAGTATTCCAAGGGTTATCAAATCTATAGGGAACGTGTGTGCACTCTCTTCTATTCTAATCGGTCCAAGGACACACCAAGCTAGGTAGAAGGGTAGAGAGGATTCCTAAGATAGTGCTACTGCTGAGTTAAAGGTCGATCTCTCGGGCACAATACTCGCTTCGGGTACCGGCTTACAACTGGTCTGCCAGTCGGCTCCGGACAACAGCTCTACGCTATATCCGAACGTGGAGGATTACGTAGGACCAATAGGGCTGTCACCACCTATAGCCTACCTCTAACAAACTGTGGGATATAAGGCAAACGAAGGATAACCCTCAGCCTAGACACCACGCCTATGCTACTGATTACTACTGCAGTCTAACTACATATGATATCCCGTAGCAAACTACAGCACTCTGTATGAATACAGAGCGACAAACCCACGAGTAAGAGAACTGATCTCACTCAACTACAAGCACTACTAGCATACACTAAACCAAGTATAATACTAGAAATAGGAACCACGAATACTTACTAAACCCGAAGAATGTAGCAGCATCCATAGAGGTACAAGCTGGGAGCAGAATGCCGACACCCCGGCACTTCTCCCGAACTACTCTCTCACTCTTGTAGAGGTACAAAATGGAGAAGAGCGTGGAAGACCGGCACCCATCCTGAGTACCTCTACCCTCTCCCCACTCTAAGACAACTCTAAACCAAGAGAAGGCTTGAAGTGAGCACTTGATGGATGTCTTCATTTGTCACCCCTCCTCTACTATTTATAATAGGGAGCCAAGGGTGTGTACGGGTGAGAGCTGTAGCTATGCCTTGCCAAACCACCTTCTAGGACCAATGAGCAAGTGACACGTCAAAGGGGAGAGTCGGTAGAGCCTTGGTGGGCTCGGCCGATCATGCTGGTCGGCCGATGGCCCACTAGGCCCCACCGCCTCCAGCTTCCTCTGGTGGGTCGCCACGTGTCCCCTTATCCCTATTGCAAGTGTCTAAGCTTTGGGTATGTCGGTTTCTTGCTGCATGTGGGCCCATTAATCCATGTGAGGCTGAATGGTGCGCTCTGATTGGTCGATGTCTTTTGTCTTGGATTGAGGAGTGTGTTTCCTTGCTCTTGAAGTGTGTTTTCTCTTTTAATCCACCAGCATACAAATATTCACCAACACTTGTGGAAATTGTCAGTAATAAACCCCTACCACTAGGTTGATGCTCACATTTTATGTATTTATGCAGGAGTTAACAGCCTAAATTTGGTACTTAGTAGCCGTCAACAACACCACCACACTTAGTCTTTGCTCGTCCTCGAGTAAAGGAGAAAGGACTAAGGTGGAACATGACTTCCCAAGATATGAAGCGAGCATAAGAGATATTCCAACTCGTACCTTGTACTTGTGAACTCTGAAGTGTCTATCATACCATCTTGGGTGGTTGAGGTATGGAATGGTCTTGAATCAAATTGCTTCTACTCCTCATGTCAAATAGCTTGGGATTTTTCAATAAGTTTTCAAAACAAACCTTGCTTAGCTCCTCATTTGATTCTCTCAGATCACTCAATGTGTATATGTCCTTACCGATGCATTTGACTTGCCTTTCCTTCATCCTACTTCTAGTTATGGCTATATGTGGAGCTCAAGGTAGGGTATGGAAGATAAGGCATACTTGTCTCACATAAATTGCAATGTCAAAAACCGGATTCAAAGAGAAAAACAAGTCATACAATCAGCTCAAGATGTGCACGTGCATGGATTGTGATGGATGGAATGGAAACTCCTTTTGTATGATCTCTCTCCCTATATAAATTTTTTTGAGAGCATGGCTAACTTTTTTTTCTTTTTTTCATGGACCTTCATGTGCCCACATTTTTTTCTTTTTTTTCAATACTTGGACTTTTATGTGTCCATATATTTTTTTTTTCTTGATAGCCCATGCCTCTTTTTTTTAACAAAAACTAGGGAGAGAAACCAACACCTATAGTGGAGCATTTATTTTGTGGAATGAGTGGATGGTACAATGTTAACTTCTCAAAGAAGCATAGCAAGGGGGTATATGGTGTGCACGTGAATCTTGATTATGAAAGCATAAAAAGAATTCTCTCAAGGGTCACAACAATTTGACAAAGCTCAATACAAAAACAAACAGCATATGTGTATATGGTTTTCAAGAGGTATCATCATATGGCTTTGGTAGGACTTTGGCATATCAAAGAGAGCTTTGCAAAGGTTTCACAAATTTTCAAATAAATTTCCAAGCACTTAAACAATAAAGAGTGAAGATCATATCATTCAAACCATATCTCAAACGTCAACTACTTAGATAAGCATGTTTTCCTAAGGATTTTTGTTCACAAGCATCGAGGTGATAAGCATGGAATAAAATATATGCAAGCCAGCCATAGGAAACATGTAGAGCAGGTAGAACACACTGATTCATTTTGAGTTTGATTTTAGTGAGTCGGATTTAAAATTCATTCAAACTCATGAATCAAGAGAGTTGAGAAATAGAAGGTGCACATGCAATTATTGTTGATGAAGATGGGGGTCAAGGTAATGGTGATCCAGCCAAACCACCGGGTGGCCGGCTGATTTTGGTGTCATTGTCTTATCCCTTGTTATGTTGACACAGTCGATGTTGTGCAATAATTTTGTGGGAGATCTCAAACGTGTAGGGCATTGATGAACTTGCGAGATCTCCACACTTGTGCTTGTACCTAGTGCTATATTCAACAAAATGGTGGAAACGAAATAATGACTACCGGTTTTAAGAACAGAGAGGCTTGGCGCAGGTAAGTCATGCAGAACCGACTTGGAGACCAAGGTAAGTCATGCAAAATCGACTTGGAGACGCGCTGAGGATAAGAATGGCAACGGGTCGGGTTCGGATCAGGTGGAGTCTCCGTGCACCCAAAACCGAAACCCGAAATCGAAACCCGAACCCGAACCCGAAACCGATTCGGGTGGAAATCCATCACCAAAACCAAACCCGCGGATACCCGAAACCCGAATAGATACCCGAAACCCGCGAATAAATACACATATTCACATGTATAAACAAGAGGCAACAAATAATAAATATTTTCATAACTCAACTTTCAATAAATTTAATAGTCTAAGTAAACAAATTATCATTAACATATTATAAAACATGAGTTTTAATTCCAAATAATTTTTTTCGGATATCCATTGGATATCCACGGGTGGAAACCAAAACCCGAAACCGAACCCGAAACCAAACCCAAACCCGAACCTGAAAACCGTGGGCGAAAAACCAACACCAAACCCGAAACCCGAAAAACCGAAACCCGCGGATACCCGCACCGAACCCGATCCGCTGCCATCTCTAGCTGAGGAGCACCTGGAAGCCGGGTGCAGTGGGCCCAACCCTTGGTTCGGCCGACCTACTAGCGCCGTCTTTGGCCACCTCCTTCGGAAGAAGGGCTGCCAGTAGATCCCACATTCAGGTATGCGTGTACAATGCATGTATTTATGGCGGTTTAGACTAGTTTGTGGGCCGCTTGATCCATGTGCTTGCGGGAGATTGTCACTTGGATTGTGCTCTCTTTTCGTGCATTTTCGGCAAAAATTCCCCTACTCACAGAAATAGATCAGCCTGTAGAATTCATCAAACAAACACCCTATTCTAATATTATTCCACCTTAATGCATGTATTTTGTGTAGGATTTGCCGGTTGAAATAGATCCGTAAACAACGGCCAGCTATCAGACGTGCAACGTGCATGAACGCAGCATATCGTAAAGAGGAATTCACAAGAACTATGCCACTAGCAGCAGCGTAACCTGAAGCACACTGTCTAGTAGCTCAAGTGCAAGGTGAAACTAGTGGATCATAATGCCACTCTTGTTCAAATTAGGCACAAAATTTGCAAAACAGTACAATAGATTACTGCATAAGCATATATCCCATAACAAACTCCACTACGGACTAGAGTTGGTTTTAAAAGGGCATGAGCGCAGCAACTTAGAACACCCTGTTTGGCTTCCCCATGGTGCTCTTGATGTACAGGCACCTCACCTGCAAAATATAAGTCACAGCCTCAAGTCAACTTTGGGTCGGTGGCTCTGTCATATATTCACTTGATGTGGACACAGAAGATGCAACAAGGAAAATAAAACGAGGGGCTGAAGGCATGCATGACTCACGTTCTGCCAATTCTTCTTCAGCAATGAAACCAGGAAGTTGACGCTCATCTGGATGTTTTGCTGGATCTGCTTCTCCTCCATCGACAGGTTACCCACAGCCACACCCATGCAAAGAACCTTCTTGAGCTGGAACTTGACTGTAGCTTTCGTCTCATTCACCTTTGATTCCAGAGACTCCTGGTGAGTAACCAAAGTTGGGAACTTGCCTATGATGACATGAAAACACAAAAAGATTAGTAACCACAATCAATACCAGCTTCCATCTCATTCACCTTTGATTCCATTACATAAAGTTTGATATATAATGTGGAGCTGCAACAGCCAACAAGGTTCAAAATCTTGCAGCATACAGCTAAGCTGTACCGAAACAAGCCATATCTTTCTATATGTATATGCAAAGGGCAAAGGGAATGCCACACACAAAACAGAAAATGTACTCAAAATGATTCTGGCAAATATATTTGCACAGAAAATTAACACAGCCATCACATATAATATATAACAACAATAGTGAATATACAGGGTAGATAGCAGCATAGACAGATAAAGCTCATTCGAACTATGGAGGCTGACAAACCAGCAGTTGACAGATCAGAATACTTGCCTGCCTTGTTGAGACCAGGACCAAGGAGACGGGGAATCTGCTTGATAATAGCCTCAGAAGCTAAGAAAGCATGGTACTTCTTAGCAAGCTTCTTGACAAGCTTCTTGTTCTTGTTCATCTTCTTAAGAGCTTCAACATCCATGTAATCAAGACCGATCTTCTCAGCCTGCAAACAGAAGAATATACAACATCAGATCCGGAAAACAAAAACTCTGTAATCTATTCAGTACAGAGATTTAAGATCCAATTTCGAACAATGTACAGGTTTTCTAGCATATGTATCTGGATATCAACATGCAGTAAAATGAATGGCCCCATTTCACAATAATCAACAGCATACTAAGAGGATTCTACCACAGTTTTGAGAATTACAATCCAACAACAACAGCATTCTGTCCTAGTAAAATGATGAAAAATACAGCATCAGCATCATAAGAGATGTACCTCCTCCACGTGCTGGGCATCACCAAGCATGCAGACCTTCATCTTGGGGCGAGGGATGTGGGGCAGCTTGACGGAGCCACTGAAACGCTTGTCCTTTTGCGGATCGTAGTTCTTCAGTCCAATCTGGAGCTCGATGGTCTCTGTGAACTTCCTGTTCTTCTCCCTTGCCTCCGACACGACCAGGGAGATGGCCTCCTTGAGGGCCTCAGTTTGCAACTTACTGCAAAAAAGCAGAGGGCAGGTGTCAAAAAGATTAGTGTCAAAGATTTGTGTTTGCAAGACAAGACCACCACACAACAGAATAGCAAATAATAGGGGTGCCAAGAGGTGACCCTTAGGTGCACCTCACCTCCAACCCTCTTTAGTTCAAAATTTTGTACTACTTCAAAATATGATCCCACTTTGAGAATGTGGTACAAAATTTTGAACTAAAGAGGGTTGTGGGTGCACCTAATGGTCTAATGGTCATCAAGTTGCACCCCTAGCAAATATCGCGCCTCGAATTGCAGACAGTTAACGAATTATTTGTTCGAATTCAGAAGGGATAGAACGGATTGGTACTGTAAAGTGTAAACTAATAATTTCTACCATGATTCGAGTACATCCAGATTCCAGAATGATCACGTACACCTGCTAACCCAATCCACGCCTTTCACATCTTCATATTTATATAATGACTATATATTTATGTATGAAAAGAAAGGTGTGTTGTCCACTACTCTTATGATCAGGGGCATCTCTAAGACCTACTACTACCTCGACAAGATGATCACACAAACACTTGTACATACCACATAATGAGATATATAAATGGACAATCTGTCGAGAAAAAACTGGAGAAGATGAAGGGATGCAAAGATTGGTGGCGGGTAGGGGTTACCTCATGGCTACTGTCCGTCGATAACCGACCCACCTGTAGACAGGAAAACCAACGCGAAATAGATGAGACGAGGCGGTGAGGCCAGAGATCTGGATGCGGACCGGGAGCAGAAGAAGAGGAGGGGAGGGGCGGATGGCGGCTCTCTACCTGCTGCTAGGGTTTGCTGCGCAGACGAGACCAGACGGGAAGTGCGGCGGCGGCGCGAGCGAGGGCGTAGAGGAGGACAGGGAGGAGATATGGCAAAGACCTGGATATTTAACGGATGCCGATGCATCCTCGCCTGCCGGTTGCGGCATGGCTAGCCGTCGGATCCGATCGGCCGGTTGCGGCATGGGCCTTTAGTGGGCTAAGAATGAGATGGGCCGAATCCGCGGATGGATTTTCGTTGGAGGAACCTGCCGTTACACCGGAGGGACAGAAGGCTCTCACTCGTCACCTCGTCACACCTCAAGTTGCAAGTGGGGCGGGTGCGGGCTGCCCGCCCCGCGTCCGCAAGAGCCGTGACAGAGGTTGCGGGCGCATGCAGCAGCCCACATGGCGCCGCTTGCTTTTGCGGGCTTCCGCGGCAGCCCACATTATAGATGAGCTTACGGCCCGAGGCCCGTTAGCCCGGCCCGAGCACGGACGACCCGGCACGGCCCAAGCACGGCACGGGCCCGAAGTCACCGGGCCCGGGCCAAGCACGGCCCGTGCACCAGGCCGTGCTTGGGCCGCCAGTTCGGCCTGCCGGGCGGCACGGCACGGCCCGCCAAAACGACCTCGGCCCGGTCCGGCCCGGCCACTCCAACGGTCGGCCTGCCCCTCCCGGCCTCCCCCGCGCCTGCCAACGGTCGGGAGCGAGCGAGCGGCCGCGGCCCAGGCAGCCAGGCTCCCCGCGCCGGCCCAAAACGACGCCCCCAGGCCCCAGCCTTATATGACCCCGCCGGCGCCCCTTCCCCATCCCTAACCCTAATCCCCATCCATTCCCGACCCGCCCTCGCCCCCGCCTGCCATCCCCTTCGCCGCCGCAGCGACTCAGCGGTCGCCCGTCGGGCGTCGCCGCGTTGGACTTCGCCTCGCCGCCTCGTCCTTCACCGCCGCGTCGCCACCTCGTCCTCCCCCCTCTATCCTTCTCCCTCACCTCGTCCTCGCCCGTTTGCTCATCTCTGTCCACCGCGTCGTCGTCATCCTCGCCGCCGTCCTCCGTCGAGCTTGTCTTCTTCCATCTCTCCGGCGCCGGGCTCCGGCTTTGCAGGCAAGTACATCCTCCTCAAGACCTCAACCCCTCTCTCTAACCCTAGCTGTTTAACCCTAACCCTAACCCTAGCTAGCTCTTCTTTACAGTAGCTGATGCTGCATTCGCCGTGAGGAACGGGGCCGGGAGCGGGGATCTGACGAGCCGCGGGGGCCGGTGGCCATGGACGACATCGACGAGGCCGTGTACCCTGCAACCATCAACGAAGATCTGGTTGACTATGGTCACGTGCCCGACGACGTCGACGACGCGGGTGGCGCTGATGCTGCTGCCTTCCTCGGGCTTGGCAACGTCACTGAGGCTGCCGCGGCCCCTGTGCCGCCGGTAAGTGAGTCTCAGTCCTGTGGATCTAAGCGTCGATCTCCTGTCTGGGATAATTTTGATGAAATCTTGGATGATAAACGCGTGCGTATTGCTGCTGTTTGCAAGTTTTGTCGCCATAGATTGTCTGCTAAATCTGCTGCTGGCACTGGTCATCTGCTTAGGCATCAAAATGCATGTAAAAAGAAAGCTGATCATGCTAAAATGGTTCAAACTAGGCTTGCTATGAACCCTGATGGATCATATAGGAACTGGGAATACACACCTGATGTTGCTAGGGTTGAATTATGCAAATTGATTGCTAGGCTTGATCTGCCTTTATCTGTTGCTGATAATGATGCTTGGGATGATTACATTCAACGTGCTCATAACCCTAGACATGTTAGAGTGTCTAGGTTTTCAACTAGTAGAGATCTGGAGAAGCTTTTCATTGACACTATTAATAACTTAAAACATATTGTCTTTCCTGGTGTCAATTCTATTTGTTTGACCTCTGATATCTGGTCTGGTAATGCAAAGGAGGATTACATCACTGTTGTAGCTCATTTTATCAATTCTGATTGGCAACTTAAGAAACATGTGATTGGTTTTAGATTGATTGAAGAGGCTCATACTGGTACAAACATTGCTGAACGTATCTCTGATGTGGTTGAGGCATTCGGAATGACTGATAAGATCTTTGCTGTTTCCTTAGATAATGCTTCTTCTAATAATAATGCTATGCAAATTTTGGCTCCAATCTTTTTTGGTTACTTGGGTGTTGATACTGATCCTGATAATCCATCTAAGAAAACCTACTATGTTGTGCATCAGAGGTGTGCTTGCCATGTTATTAATCTCATTGTGAAGTCTGGTTTGAAAAGGCTGAAACCTTATATAGAGATCTTTAGAACTGCAATTAGTTATTTGAATGCATCTAATAAAAGAATTGCTGAGTTTAAAGACTACTGTTTGCTTAAGGGTGTTAGACCTCGTAAATTTGGTTTGGATATGGATGTTAGATGGAATTCAACCTATCTCATGCTTAAGCACCTGATTCCATATAAGAATGTATTTTCTGTGTTCATCAATGGTAATATTGGCTATGCTGCTTTGAATGGTGAGCACTGGTATGTTGCTGAAAAGGTTTGTGAATTCCTTGAGTTGTTTTATGAATCAACTATTGCTCTATCTGGAGTGTATTATCCCACAAGTCCTTTGGTTCTGCATCATATAATTGAAATTGCTACTCATTTCCATGAATGTCGGGGTGATTCAAAACTTGAAACTGTTATAGGCCCTATGAGAATGAAGTTTGAGAAGTACTGGAAAAAAATTCCCATGTTATATTCATTTGCATTTATTCTTGACCCTAGAGCTAAATTGAGAGGTTTGCATATGGCTCTTGATTTGCTTGCTAAGTCTACTTCCTACAATTACAATCTGTATGCTAATGAAGTTAAGCATGAGTTGTTCAAGCTGTATAACAAGTATGAAAACAAGTTTGCTGCAGCAAGGCCAGCAAGGACAGCCCATCCATCAGGTTTGACAGGTAAAAGGAAGCAGGCTTGGGGTAAGATCTTTGGAGGGCCAGGAGGATCTGGTACCTCTGGTCCTTCTAGTAACATTCCTATTGCTGGTACATGTGAGCTCACTGCCTATCTTGACAGTGACAATGTTGTGGCATATGATGATTCATTTGATATCCTTAATTGGTGGCATGATCATAAACTAACCTATCCAGTTCTCTCTATCATGGCTAAGGATATTATGTCGGTTCCTGTCTCAACTACTTCTTCAGAGTCTTGTTTCAGTCAGTCTGGCAGGATTCTAGAGGATCGGCGCAGAAGGTTGAACCCGGAGACTGTGGAGCAGCTGATCATCATCAAGGACTGGGAGCTGGCTGCGAGGAGAGCACAACACTCTGTGGAGGACTTGGAGCTGGAGGAGAAGTTCAAGAACCTATGGCTTGATGAGGACAATGCTGGTGCTGCTGCTGGGGATGAGAGTTAGAGTAAGATGTGAGTGACATTTAGCCTGGTGGCTGTTGTAACTTATAATTGTAAGACACTAAAACTATTTGGCCTGGTGGCTTTTGAACTTAACTTGAGCTGGCTGCACTCTTTTTTCCTTTCTAGGGTTTCTCACAAGGGTGAGTTTTACCTAGAAAGGTTTTTAATGAGGCAGCATTGCACAAACAGCTCTTCCCAATAATTTGAACTTATCTCTGTTTGTCTTGGTGGGTTTGGGGGGTTTTGGCCTTTTGGATTTGGGGGTGTTTGACTTTGTGCTTTGAATACATATGAAATGTGAATAATTCATGTCTAGATTTGAGATCTGAAATTTTTTTGAAATCTGTTGAGATGTTTTTTGGTGACGGGCTTTTGGGCCGCCCGGCCCGGCGTCTGGTCCCGTGCTTGACGGGCCAGCCCGGCACGAAAATCGGCCCACGGGACGTGCCTTGGGCCGATCCCTGAGCACGAAGCCTGTTTAGGCCCGGCACGACGGCCCGTCGTGCCCAGTCGTGCCGGGCCCATTCATGCCGGGCCGAAGCCGGGCTCGGGTCGTGTCGGGCCGGGCCGCCCGTATGCTCATCTATAGCCCACATCAAGTTACCACGGCAAGCTGCATGCACCTTTCTCCTACCTTCAGCTCTCTCCCTCCACGCCGTGACTTCTCAGCTTCTCCCATCTCTGTTCCAACAAAAACAACGACACCGCCGCCGGTGTGGCCATCCTTAGACGAGCTCACGAAGTCCAGCCGTCCAGCGTCGCCCCCGAGGCCTCCTCCATGGCCGTCTTGCGCAAGTCCCCAAGCCTCCGCCTTCCTCTGCACACTCATCGTCACGGTCGGCGGTTTCTCCTCGCCCACCCAGGAGGCCAGGACGCCATGGTTCAGGACCTCAAACTCTCCATCTCAAAGGTGAGTCCCAGCTGAATTGACTTGAAGACCGTGCTTGCTTCCTCCTGCGTTCTGCTCCTATGTCAAGGCGTTGCAGAGGCCATGCGGCTTGGCGTCGGAGGCAGTGACGCTCCACATCTCGGCAAGTAGCACATCAAGAGCAGGACCCGGTACTGCAGGCCAGCGTAGAAGTCATCGTACAGGAACAGCTGCTCGACGCTGCCGTCGGCGACGAGATCGGGCAAGAACACGTCGTCGTCTACCACCGCCTCGACGCCACTCGCTGCCGCGGACGACGCCCAGACGACGCTGGCCAGCTGCGCGCGACAGGCGGTACGGGCGTGAGCTCACTACTTCGTGGTGTCTGCAGCTAGTCGTCGTCCCGTAACGCCGAACAGCTTATTGCCGACGGAAACGCTATGCGGTCTTTGCGGCGCCGCTGGGTATCGCAAGCTAACCCGCATAGTCCGCTTCAACTGGTGGGTTCGCGGTGCAGGCTATGTGGGTTTGCGGCGCGCGTGGAGCCGGCGGGTTCGCAGATTGGCCCGCGCCACTTGCATCCTGGGTCACACCGTAGACCATTACCGATGGTGCGTTTCATATCGCAGTTTCCATGATTGTCATGTCATCGAGACAGCCTTTAGTTGGTGATTGAAACAAAGGATTCCTGGTGCAGAATTTCATTTCACAGTTTTAGACTGACCAAAACATTTAATTACAAAGCATAGGATTGGACATTGGTAATAAAACTTTCTAGTCCCCAATTCCTCAAATGCCGGTTTCAACGGATTTCCTCAAATTCCCAATAAAGCCCATCATCATCATCATCATCTCTCTCTCTCTCTCTCTCTCTCTCTCTTCATAATTATCATACCATGTCATCAAAATTGCTAATGTATCACATCAATAAATGAGAATGCAACTCTGAGAAAACCTCCACTTCTGCAGCGTTCACCATGTAAAAAACTATGACAGGGTCATCCATTGCTTCGCGATCTCATCTACTCCTGCTAGATAATTCAACGATTACCACTACAACAACTGTCAATTGTAATGACGCAACCCAATCCATAGCACTATCGTAAGTTTTCTTTTTCTATTTTGAAAGAAGTGTCCAAATTTTCTAGTGGAATAGGGGGGGTTGTCGGTGAGTGCCGTTTGGGAAGGCTTCTCCAAAAATGGCTTCTTGCTACAGTACTTCGATTTGGGTAAAACAAGTGAAACGTGTTACACATATATTATTAAGGGGTGATCTCATCCCTTACTCTAGTCAACAGGAGGTTGACTCCAACCACAAGACGCACCCACTCTTCTGCACGTTCAAATCGACGCGCCCTTAGAATGCGGTTACTGTATGTTTTGTATAAATAGAAACTCACGGATCAATGGAAATCTCTCTTGGTTCATTCTCATTTCACTGTCTACTCGCGATTTACTTTTACACATTATCAGCACTTGTTCTTCCACTGAGAAGAAGAGAAGAGAAGAAAAATATAGATCGATCTACATCGACAAGAAATAAACTTCTACTCCACTTGAGATACAGTGCCGAGACGCTCACCATCTTCCCTCACCGTTACTCCGTTAGTGAGTCCGTCATCTTTGCCATCTTCTTCACCGTTACTCTGTTAGTGCGTCCGTCGTCTTTGCCATCTTCTTAGCCGACAACTCATGCCCCTTAGGGTGCGGTTAATGTACATCTTGTATAAATAGTAACTCAAACATCAATGGAAATCTCTCTCGATTCATTCTCATTTCACTGTCCATTTGCGATTTACTTTCACAAAGCTGAAGTTAGAATAAAGCCTACCAAAAGTGTTGGTCTCTTTGGTAGGGTTTATTCCTTTTTAATCGTTCAAAAAGAATAAACCCTACCAAAAAGACCACTGTTTTTTCCCTTTTGAGCGGAGCACAAGATCCTTTCCTGATCCAGGCAGGCGCCTACGTGGACAAGGTAGGCATGGATCACTCGGCACACCTGCACATATACCATGACACAGTTGTTGTACAGTGTATTGTCACAGGCTCACAGCCGTCATTTACATCGCACAGAAAGATAAGCAAAGCATACATCCAGTACCGGCACGTCGGCACCACCTTAGCGTCATTGTGGAACTAACACTAATCGCCGTAGCATAATGATTTATAGTCATCTCAGTTTACCACCTAGAGTCGTTACTTAACATAGTACAGTAAATATTCTGGGTCACTCAGCTAACGCACATTCATGTACAACACAACACTCATCTTAAAACAGCCACGGCAGCAACAGACGCCAGCATCTTCCTAGTCCTGATCGAGCCAGGGCTGCACTAGGCAAGGAAGAACCTTGTCTTCACTCTTGCTCATCTTCAAGAACCTTGTCTTCACTCTTGCTCATCTTCAAGAGTGCCGCATCCGTAGCCACCAACACAGCAAGTGCCTATATCTTCCTTCCAGCCCATCAGAAACTGCATGTGGTTAATCTTTGTTACAGCAGAGCCAAGGACCAAAGCTTTAGGTAGAAAGAAAAGCAACGAGAATTGCACTAACCCGCATCCCCAATTCCCCATTGCCTGTTAACATGGTGGATCACCCCCAAACTCTTCTCTGGTCCAGCACCCACCATCCCAATCTTTTTTTCATCATCATCATGAGTCAAGGAAAGGCTATGTTGTTGTTGCATCATCAGTCAAGGGCCCATCAAAGGAGCAAGCAACAAGATGGGCCCATCCAGCATCTCAATCTGAGAGCAGCATGCAACCGCACTGAGAATTGTGCATTGGACTTAAGGATCTGTCCAATAAACCTCCAGCATCTTAATCTGAGAGGAGCAAGCAACAGCAATTGAGCTGGCAGCACCACAGAGGTGACTGGTCCTGCCCTTCACTTCTCGGCTTCTTTGTGCATTGGACCTAGAAGTCTGTCCAATGAACCTCAAGTACCTTTCAATGGAGTATATCATGCCCCTCCTGCATCTCAATATGCAGGGAGCAAAAACACCAAGAACGCATAAGCTGGCATGATTGAGTGGGTGAATGCCTCTGCCCAGCGCTTCTTGGTCACTCTATGCCTGCAGTCCTCCAGCAACAGTTAAATTGGATGCATCATCCAATTTGACATGTTGAGCGCGTGCTGGCAGGTGCAGGCATGCCCGGGCCCCTCACCGGGGCCGGGCAAAGCGCAAACTAGCTTCTGGTTGTTGGTGAGTCTGCACCAATAAAGACATTGTGCATCAAGCGCGGATCAAGCTAACGAGTGCATATTAGGATTTTTCACATTGTTCAAAGTTACATGTTTTATACCACACTTGTTAAAACAAGCATAAGAGGAATTTGAGCAAGGTTTTTAAAGCAGTAAGGCGAGGCGAGGCGATGCGCCACCGCTCGGACGCCTAGGCGATAAGGCATGAGGCGAGGCGACGCCTTATTTGCCTGTAAAATACAAGCATTTACCTCTAAAACACGTACATTTAACTGTAAAAGAAAAGAAAAAAATAGAGGATCATTGGGCCTAGAGGTGCAAAACAGGCCCAAAGTCAGCCCAACCCAGTGAACCCATCTCCCTCGTCCACCCTATCTGCAACCCTACCGGCCGCCCGTGCCTCTCCCTCCCATCCCGCATCCCGCCGCCTCTGCCTCTCCTCCTCCGACCGCATCGCCGCCGCCGCTGCCTACCTGCCTCCCTCCTCCTCCTCCTCCTCCTCCTCCTCAGCCACTGCCGCTGCTCTCCTCCGCCTCTGCCTCCTCCGTCGCCGCCCACACCTGCCTCCTCCGCCGCCCGCCTCTGCTTCTTCCGCCGCCCGCCTCTGCTTCCTCCGCCGCCAGCCCCTGCCTCCGCCCAATACAAGACCGGATGAGGAGGAGGGGGAGGAAGGACAGGAGGCGGTGGCGCAGCTCCCTCCCCGGGTAGCGCGGCACTAGAACGCCGGCCAAGGCGAGGAATGGTAAGGCGACGCCGATGCCCAGCTTTTTTTCCGCTCGGACACCTAGGCGACGCCACCTAGGCGACGCCTTAAAAACCATGAATTTGAGTATATCATGCAATGTAATATCTAGAAAGAAATTTGAGCATCATGCAATGTAATATAGCTAGAAAGATATCATGCCACCATAGTGAGTACCAAGCATATACTACGGTATTGTAGCCACTACGATGGTAATCTAGCGGTTATCACTAAGCATGACCAGCAAAGAAATCACACAGGATGGCAAGTGCATACACAGACCTGTGCAAATGGTCCCATGGATTCCGGTGGATGTACAAATGGCACTCCAGGGCGTGAAGGTATGGCATATTGCTGCGAAGCATGCATGAAAACAGAAGATCTCACAGGAGCACCTGCGTGACCAGGACTGTAAGGTGCCATGACTCCATCTGGAGGTCCATAGCCAATTGCATTAGGTGCTTGTCCCGCTGACCATGACCCAGGCATGTGCTGAGCTATTGGACGAGGCTGCTGTTCAACAGCAACAGGAGATCTGTGTGCTGAGCCAAGTTGGGGGAATTCAGTGTTGTAGTTTACAGCAGGGGCATACAGGGGTTGAATGGTGTATGGGCCTCCATTAAATCCAAATCCAGGGTCAAATCTTTGCATGTACCTGTAAAATCCATTAATAGTGAGTGATGGAATTTCTGGGATCAAGTACACCTATCACAGTGAAGGAGAAAAAAATTAATTGAAATGTGTTACTCAAGTCAGGCTAGCTAATCATTTTCATCAGATAGGACTATAAGAGTACATCAGAAGGTTACACTCAGGTTTCAAAAAACGGTCTACTTAATTTTTTTTTTTGGCAATTCCTCACATGATCTCTATAGTTGGAATGTTTCACTAGCATCTCATCATTAGTAAAGCAATCAAACTGATACTTTAGCAGTTGGCTTGAATGCATAGGGTGATAGTTAAGTAGAAGTTAACTTACTAAACTTAAAGGTAAGGCCATATCAGTTCATAAGAAACTATGCAGCAGAATGGTAAAAGTAACAACAAAGGCTCTCGACCTTGTCCATAGTGCACCAGGTAGAATTTCCCCATTTATGATAGTAGCAAAGAGGTATGTTATGAGAAATTTACCTGTCATAACTCCTATCATAATCAGGATCTTTTCGCTCTGACTCACGGTCCCTGAAAATTGCAACCCTGTTATTTTGCCTGTTTCTATTGACTCCAGGCTCCTTCTCGATCTTGCTTCGGTTTGACCTGCTGCTGGCTGAAGTGGTAGTCAAGCTCCTTTCAAGAGTAATTGCACAAATTTCAGCCCCTTGGCCCATTCTATTGCTTGAGTTCAACTCCAAGGAAGAGGACCTAAGCAGAGTATTGGGCAAAGCCACTTCCTCAACAGGTCTCCCATCAGCAGCATTACCGCTACTGCTGTTGTTAAATATCCGTGCACGCGCCCTGTTGTATTCCTCTTTTCTTTCTTCAACACTTTTCTGGAGATTGTCTCTAGAAGAGTGAGGACTTGAGCTGTTAATGCTATGGAAATTCTTTTGAGGCCTCTGCTTGATTGCTACTTTGGCCACAGTACTGCTCTCTTCTTGTGGCAGGTTAACTGGAATATCTGCAAGTCGCACAGCAGGCAGCCGGCACTCAGATGACGTCTTACGGAGAATAATACGAGAACCAGTTCCATCAGGCAAACTGTTGTCTGGTATGGCATGGGACTGGAGGAAGTAATGTTGTCCCAGGCGGTGTGCAGCAAGACGCAGATATGAAGTTGGGAGACCCGTGAATTCAAACTCTGTCCGTCTGGGGTCACGGACGAACTTCAAAATATCTTGCTCCATTCTTAGCACTGCAAAGGGTTTGGCGTAAGATACAACCACCACATGCATGAACCTAATCGTAGCTCAGAAGACACAGAAATGCAATGCAGCAAGTGTGGGCAGCATATGGCAACCACAACAGCAAACAAGAAAAAATAATTAAGCATGTAAGCAAAAAAGGAAACAATCAAGCATGCAAACTCTTTAGCGTCAATTCATGATTATTGAGATAATGTTAGTCGAAACATCCAGCACGGGATGTACAACTTGCTTGCACCAAGCAGCCAATGACTTGTGTAACTGCGTCAATTCATAATTTGCCATACAGAATTCTACTATCTGAGGGCTGAATTTAAACGTCTTATCCTTGATATAGGCATGTTTACACAGATTAAAAGCAGTATGTTATGATGCTGGTCATCCTTAATGGGCCAATCATGTTTACACAGATTAAAAGAAACTGCGATGAGTCGAATTTTCCAGACACAAAGCCAGCAGGCTACTGCACGAAGACATCAGGGGTGAAGCAGAAACAAAGATATCCATGTGCACATACGGTTTGAACTTTGAAGCGCCGCAATTACGAGCGACAGGAATGCAACATGTACACACCTAGGCCAGCCATAAAAAGCACAGGACAAGCAAGGAGTAAATTGTCACGACTCCTAACCCAAGCCTTTCGCTGCCTAATCGTGAATTGAGCAGCTTGGCATCATCACAAGCAAATCAATCCCAAGCGCAAGGCGGCTAAGAGTCGAGAAGAGGACGGCTCGATTTTTTTTTTTACCAGAGAGCCTCTCCCGCGGCTTCTCGAGGGCCTCCCGGAGGAACTGATCGACCTGGGCGACCAAATCGTCGCCCGCGGCGGCGGGGCCCTGCGTCTGCGTCTGCGGCGGCGCCGGGGGCGGGGGCGGGGGCGGGTCCTGCTGCTCCTCGGCCAGGTCGGGCGACGAGGACACGCGGCGCGCGGTGAGGATGAGCCGGCTCATGGGCCCGTCGATGTCGGCCGTCTCCCACGAGTCCAGCGCGGCGGCGGCGGCCGCTGCGGCGTCCTCGGCGGGCTCCATGGCTGGCTGGCTGGCTAGCTGTGGCCTTGCGTGCGCGGCCGATCCGGAGCTAGAGGCGGCGGGCGGGGAGGCTGGAGCTTGTCGGGGCGAGGGCCGCCATGAGGCGGGGGAGGCCGCCGAGATCTGGAGGGGGGGAAGCGCGGCTAGGGTTTGGTTCTGCGGTGCTTGGTGCTGCGGGGAGGGGGGAGGGTGGAGATAGAGGGGGACGGGCAGGAATCTGAGGCGAAGGCGAGGAGGATAGGGAGAGCTCCGGGAAGTTACGAGGCTGCCCTTACCGTGCGGCCGCTGAGCGAGTGAGCGACCCGCGCCACGGGAGAGGGTAGTTTCGGTACGCGCGGGTGCGGGCACCGCGGAGCCGGGAGCGAGACAGGAGGGAGGGGCTCCGGGCTCGGCCGGTTCGGGTCCCTCTGGCGCCGGATCCCACTCGGCAGTGTTGGGGTCGGGTCGGGTCGTGCGCTCGTGCGTGCTGGCGTGCGAGTGCGCCGAGTTCACGGGTCCACGTGCACCAGCGGTTTTCCAAAGCGTACGCGTTGTCCTTGGATAATATAGGTTGGATCTGGACAAGAGCTTACCATAATGGTTGAACGGGCGCCACTAAGCGCGTCACCGCGGCCTTCATTAGAACGCGTTTCGGGTTTTATTATCTCTCCTCTCACCTGCTATCACTCGCCTAAAATCCAGATGGATTGTTTTTTCGTTCAAAAATGTAGAGGGTGTGTATTAGCCGCCTTTTCCACTCTAGAGTCATGTTGAAAAAGATTCATGAGCTTAAACTAGGGTTTGACGGCGAGCATGTACGTATGCCAAGTGATGGCGTTAAATCTCCACAGCAACCTAGGACGTATCACAAATAGTCAACCAAAAATTTCACATTATGAGAACGACTGCATTGTGATCGTTACCTTGATTGTGTTTCATCTCTAAACACTAAACATGGTGCCATGTGTATTGCTCCCCTCGCTCATAGTGTTGTTCTGATTTAAGCTTTCTATAATTTTAATCAAAATTTATAGAAAAATCACTATCTAAAATATCAAATTCATTTATCTGAATCATCATGAAATATATCTTTAAAATGTATTTTGATTGGTATTGTAGCTGGTGTTACATCTTTATGTAAACTTGGTCCAAATTAGACGAGTTTAACCTAAAATTGAATTAAAGTGCACTATACTTTGAAATTGTATTTTTTTTATTGCTAAATGTGGTATCCAATGGACCTTGTGTTGCTTCCTGCAGTATTCATGTGTACTGCATGAGCTTGCGCGTGCATTGCACCGGCCTGCTGTTGGCAAAGAATATGTTTTACTTTGCCGTGTCGTTTGGATGATCTCATACTCCTGGAATATGTTTTTTTTACTTCAGAAGTTACTACCACACACCGACACATCATTCCAACAAATCAATGATTCAGCTCAGGGCTCACTTACGGGTGTGTTTAGATACTTGAAAAGTTGGTAAAAAAAAGTCAAATTGGACACTGTAGCATATCGTAGCACTTTTCGTTTGTTTATGGTAAATATTGTTCTATTATAAGCTAACTAGGCTCAAATGATTCGTCTCGCAACGTACATCAAAACTATGTAATTAGTTTTTTTATTTATCTACATTTAGTACTTCATGCATAGGTCATTTGCTATATTTAATATTTTGATGTGATTTTAATGTGATGAAAAGTTTGGAGGAGTTTGAAAAAGTAAACACAATCTACTTTCGTACTTGCGTGGCTTCGTTGTCCTCGTTTACAAAGAGAGTGCAATGGCCAATGGCAGAATGGTTGAGAAGGAACCCGGAAAGAATACATGCATGGGCTGGTCCCATTTGCGCTCCATAAGCAAAGCCAATGCCTATTGGGCCTACTATCGTGTCCGCTCTCCTTTCATCAGTCTAGTACAAAATTTTCGCGTCTTTATTATTATTTTTATATAAAAGAAGATTTACAAAATTCCAGAGCACCATATTTTTTTTAAATTACACAGTACAATTCAGACACTCATAACACACGCACACGCACACTCACACACCTATGAACACATGTACGCAACTCTACTCCTATAAATATCTTCGAAAACTGAGCTGATAAATCCACGAGATTAACGAAGTCACCACAGACGTCTCGCTGTCGATGTGAACGTCGCCTACCACTGAATGCACAACACCGTTAAATTCTAGAATATTCGCTCCCATGGAGAGTCAAACCCAGGACATGAAATACTATCGAGACTCTTGTAACCACTAGACTCATATAAATCCTTAGAATACACTCTCATTCTCTGCGTAATAGGATGCATACAACCTATATATTTATAAAAATCATGATAAAACAAAAATCCTTAGCCACTTATGCCAATCACAGTAATACCATAGTAATCAAGTCATACATACATGAATTTAATTTTCCTTTTCGAGGGGATCTTTTTGTATTAATTTTTTTTCTTTAATATAAAGCAGGAGGTCTAAAGATGTAATAGGACATCTTTTGAAGAAATGAAAAAGAAATTACATGTAAATGTGCCATGAATATGATACTATGTTCTCAGACATAGGCGAATATTTCACCGCCAACCATTTATATACAACTTTGCCACAGCCATTTGCTCACATTTATTTAGGAGATTTATACATTGATTCAATTCTCAAGTTTTAAATTATACTCGCCCCATGTAAGAAAAATGGCACTAAAGCTATTGTTTGTAATTTTGGTGATTGAATAACAATATAACCATTGGGACTAATGTTTTGTTAAGATATACCTTTGAAGGTGTTTGCTAGCTTCGAAGGATGTAATGGCATTACTAGAAAACAAGCCTTAGGTCCATCCCAAAAGTACCGGTACGAAGATGAACTGGTACCCATACTAGCATGGGTACTAGTTCATCTTTCTACCGGTATATTTGGAGTAGATGGAACCTATAAGTGAGCCTTAGGTACCGGTTGGTGTTACCGGTATCTAAAGGTATGAAACTTTAGATACCGGTTGGTAACACCAACCGGTACCTGTACCTATGTCTAGCCTTAGGTACCGGGTGGTGTATTACCAACCGGTATCTAAGGCTTTTTACGGGTTGCTTCAAAAGGAAAATATCTCTCTTCTTATCACAAGCACTGTGTAGGTGAGATGGTAAATGAGGTACGCGCGAGGCAGGAGGTCATGGGTTCGAATCCCAGCTACCAATTCCAAGTTCAATATTTTTCTATGATGACAAGAGCCTTAGGCACTGGTTCTTTTACCCGGTGCCTAAGGCCTGGACTTTCAGTCCCGGTTATGGGGTATCGGTTGGCAAAACTGGTACCTAAGGGCCTCACAAACCGGTGCTATAAGGCTATTTTCTACAAACCTCACAAACCGGTGCTATAAGGCTATTTTCTACAAACCGGTGCTATAAAGCTATTTTCTAGTAGTGTGGAAACCATTCAAATAATCAAGTATGAAATGATTCACGGAGAAATGAAGAAAAAACAAGCACAAAACCTATTCAGTGATGCAAAAAAAAAGATCTAATCAGTCAAGTCCAAGGGTTGACTGAATTAGTGGAACATCCGATTAATTCGATCATGTCCATAGGAGCATCACTGAATCAGTCGGTGAGGCTTGACGGGCTCGGGAGTCAGCTAATCAATGGCTATGAGCCTATGACCGATGCATTAGGACATGATCGATTCAACCTATCAATTGACTGTGTTAGTCCGTCACAGTATATTTTTTGCTTGTTGGAGCAACGATTGGAGCAATGCATGACTAGTTACGTTCAAGGGTGTTAGAGCTATTCAAGTGATCTAGCCACCAAAGTGCTCAAGAGAAGATTAAGGCAATTAGCATTAGCCTTAGGGCTTGATTAGTGCTAGTTTAGACCGCTTAGCGTATTGCTTTAGGGATTAGCCTAGAGTTAGGTGAGATTTGTACACCTCTATTGTATTGGTGACAGTGTTATCCTAAACGCTAAACAGTAAACAGTCGGTCACCTATCGTTTAGCCCATTATTTGGGCAAAACGGATGTTTAAACGGGAAAAACGGCCGTTTAAACGGTGAAAACAACCGATTAAACGGAAACGGTGTGCCACTGTGTAGCATTTAAACGGTGTTTAAACGGGCTAAACGACCGTTTAGGCGAACAATGATTGGTGCTTGCGCGAACCAAGAGTTGTAAATCCGTGGCTTGTAAGTCTTGGAGTGGCCGCCGGTAGTTGTGAGATGGAGGAGAGGCCCTCGGCAATTTGCCGAAGCTCTATCTAGTGAAGACGGTGTGGAGCATCCGGAAGAGACCAAGCAGAGACTCAATGCATGGGGAAGGCCTGTTGGCTATCCACAGAGTTACTTGATCGGGAGCTTGGCACTAGCCCGAGCATTCCCTCACGAGGGGCTCCAACGAGGATTAGAGGAAAGCGAGAGCTTTCCAATACCACGGTGAAAATTTATCATGCCGGAAGTTTGCATTTTCTATCCTATTTACATTCCGCATTACTTTTTACACTTACATTCCATGTTTAATTTTCCTAGAATCACCTCGTGTATTTTATAGGAATGGAACCTAGAGTGCAAAACTTTTGTGTAGTAGAGATAGCAATATATAAAAAAATCTAGTGCACATCAAGATAGAAAATTAAATAGATTTTTTTATATGTGCTTGAAGCATTAATTTTTTAAACACCTAATTCACCTCCTCTTAGGGTGTCATGGTTCTTTCACCCCATTTAAAATTACAAACTCATTTCAATTTATCATCAGGACAAACCTTTAACAGGTAGTTACTCTATTATTATATTCAAATTTACAAATGTTTTCTAGAGAATGTTTTTATGACATAAATGGATTACTAATAGAGTAATCATTCTATACTTGTTCAAATAACATGATATATGACTTGCAAATAAAAACGGATGAGTACTACGTAAGTTGTAGAACATAGTATAAACATTCCCATTTAGTCATTTCAAGAAATGAATTTTATACTTTTGCCACTCCGTGACTCATGTTATTGGCTCATACACCATTCGTTCCATTTTGGCTTTTCTAAATTGCATCTAGAAAAGTCAAAACGACTAATAATTTGGAACCCAGGGAGTATATGTTAATTTCTGTCACCCCACTCGCTTTTTTCATCTGAGTGATCATGCTTGCCGGATCTGGAAGAACATGTTTGATTGTCGCTAGCCATGTCACCATGCAAACATGATGGGATCGACCAATGAGAAACGCTGACGGCCATGATCACGTTCCCATGTGGCAGCTTGTCGTTCGCCGTGATTTTGGCTTCGCACCAACCAAACATAGGCCCTGTTTAGATTAAAAAAAATACATCTAAAAACATGACATCGAATATTTGGACACATGCATGGAGTACTAAATAAAATTTGTTTACAAAACTTTTTGTACGGATGGGTTGTAAATCGCGAGACGAATCTAACGAGCCTACTTAATCCATGATTTGCAACAGTGGTGCTACAATAACTATCCGCTAATTATTAATTAATTAATTAATTAATTAATTAATTAATTAATTAATTATTAATTAATTAAGCTCATTAGATTTATCTCGCGATTTACAATCCATCCGTGCAAAAACTTTTACAAATAGATTTTATTTAGTATTTTGAAATGGCAAGATTCCCTTTTAAAAAAATTTTGCCAAATGATCTAAACACGGCCATACTGTAGTAGTATATGTATGCTAATGACATTCCATAACCACAAACTAAAAGGTCTTAAAATGTTAATTAATGTACTCGTTGCGTGGCTTGCATGGGGGGCTGTGATCATGAGCCATAACATCGTGTCATCACCCAACCATGCATGACTTCTCCAGGTTCCGTAGGAAAACTTTGTAAGTTTGTATTACTGATTAAAGGTAGCACTTACCAATAAAAAAATATATCTGTTCTGTTTTTCTCAAGCTGCACCCCCCCCCCCCCCCCCAAAAAAAACTAGCATCACATAAGACCTGTAAAAGTAGTATTGGTGCACCACACATGTGACAAGTAATTTCGTAGAAAGTTATTATTCCTAGGATACACATACAGACCACGATAAATTTAGCGAAGCATGGCCCTATTTGGATACCCTATGTTAGTGTTAGTTTGTGTTAAATCAGAGTAAACTAATAGCTAAATATCCAAACAGGTGTGTTAGTTTGTGTTAGTTGCAACTAACACCCAAAAAAAAACTAGCAGCTCCAAGATGTGTTTTTTGTGTTAGTTTTGGTATGGTCCACAGAAAAAAAAATCCCATCTCTCTCTCCTCCCTTAGATCCCTTGCACCCCGACCCCCCTCCCATTCGCCTCCCATTCGCGACTCGCGTCGCTTCCGCACCGCCACCCCCCCCCCCCCGGCCATGGATTGAATCGGCGCCGCCCCAACCCCGCCGCCGGCGCCCCCAACCTCGCCGCTGGCTTCGTCTCCGCCGTCCCCAACCCCGCCGCCTTCGCCAATCCCGTTGACGCGCCGCCCCCAACCCCCGCCATGGCGTGAATCGCCGGCGCTGTCTTCTTTAATTGGATTTTTGCCTTGGCTTTGCACTGTGACTTCTCAATTGGATGGCTTAGCCTGAGTGCACACTTGTGTGCAGGATCAGCGAAGATGGAGGACGATGGGTTCGATCCGCTCGCCCACGAAGATGACTATGTGGGCACTCAATCTTGGGCATCCCAGACGCAGCGTGCCAGCACTTCCCGCGGCAGCGGCGGCTTCGACCTAAACTTGCAAGCGGCGGAGGGGTTTCCAGGACTTAGGGCATACGGGAACTTCCTACAGAGCTCCGATGTGGACCTCAACCCATCCATGGTGCCGCCTCCATTGCGCGCACCGGCCCCCGCACTGACGGTGCCAACCTCCACCCGGCACCTCAACTTTGGGTCCTCCTCAGCGGGAGCTGGTGGCGGTGTTCCCTACGGTCGCGATGGCGGGAGCCAGCAGCGTGCCACCATGGCCCCCGTGATGCCTCCCCGCCATGCAGCGAGGAATGCCGGAGGCAGCCAGCAGGGACGTCGCTCCCGTGCAATGAGGAATGTCAGCCGTGGGCAAGCATCTGTCGCTGGCAATCTCTACGACAATTACGAAGAAGAAATGGAGGGAGACGTGGAGGCGAGCTTCGGTGGTCCCCCGGTGAGCCAAGACCTTCGAGCTCAATGGTCTGATGCAAATAATGCTTGCTTTTTAGAACTATGCCTAGTGCAATGTATAGCAGGAGCGTATAATGGTGCACAAATGAGTGCTGATGGGTACCAAGCAATTGTTGATGGCTTGTTGGCTAGAAAGAGGTTGGTCTATAGCAAACAACAGGTGAGGAACCAAATAGGGATACTGAAAAACACCCACTCTTTCTGGCGATACTTGCAAGTGCACACAGGGTTTGGAAGAAATCCAGATGGATCCATTGATGCAGATTCTGATTTTTGGAAAACACATATAGAGGTACTGTTGTTCACTACCAAATTGTGTATTGTGCTCTATTATCTTAACTAGTTTCTGATATCTTTGTGATGTGAACCTCTCGTGCAGAAGAAACCATACCTCAAGAAGCTGCAATATGGTCCTCCAGCAAACTTGTAGTTGCTAGACCAATTGTGGAGAGGGGTAACAATTGACGGAAGTGGAGCCTTCGTGGCTGGAGATGACTATGGTGAAAATGAGGGGTAGGATGTAGGTACTACAGATGAAGATCCATTTCAAGCAACACCTAATGGCACAAGCAGCCAGAGGAGCAAGAGGTCATTCGGTAGCACACAAAGCACTTTGTCCAGTCCAGTGAAGAAGAGCAAGAGCCCAATGGTCAAGATTGTCAAGGAGATAGCCCATACCTTCAAAGAGTCTGTCACAGTCAATAATTAGGTGATACAGAAACATGCAACTCAGAAGGAAGCCTTTTCTGTTGGGAGGTGTCAGCAGCTGGCCTTTGAGTGTGGCGTTGAGAGGACTGCTGAGTCTGTCTATGCTATGTCCAAGCTGTTTCAAAGAGTACCAAAGGGAGTTTTTCTGTGGCCCATTATTAACACCTGAGCTTCAGTTGAGTTACTTCCAGAAATGGTGCAGGGACAACAATTTGGAGTAGTTAGGGACTACTTGGAGAGCTTCAGTTGATGTGTCATGTGTCGAACTATGCTATATGTGTGTTGATGTGTCCAACTATGCTATATGTGTGTTGATGTGTCCAACTATGCTATATGTGTTGTGTCGAACTATATCTTTTTTTAAAGAAAAGTCGAACTATATCTGTGTGTTATGTCATGAACTACCTTGGCTATGTGTTGAACTTATTTCCATGTACTGTTTCAAGTTTAGTGGAAGTTTTGACAATTTTTTACATGTGTTAAGCAGGAAGAAGATCATGGCCACCTGATGGAGCAAGAACAAGGTGATGGAGGTAGCACAAGTGATGATGAGATGATATCCATGTGACAGAACAATCTTTTCCAGGCGTAGAAGATGATTTTGCAAATGGTTCCTATCCTGGGTATGTACTCTGATAACTACTTTGTGAAACTACCGAGGGTCAATGGAGATCCTGGCTTGGATTGGGTGCATAATTGTCTAGCCCGAGATACCGATTGCTACAACATGTATAGGGTTGAGAGACCTCTATTCAACAGGTTACATAATACTTTGGTCCAGTCATATGGGTTGAAGGCTACTAGAGGTATGACATCTGTAGAGGCTCTTGCAATGTTTTATGGATTGTTGGTTCACCACAGTCAGTTAGACAGGCTGACAACTGTTTTAGGAGGTCTTTGGAGACAGTAAGCAGGACATTTAACAGAGTTTTGACATGCCTCCTTAGGTTAGCACATGACATAATTGTACCAAAGGACCCAACATTTTCAGAGTTGCACCCAAACTTAGAAAAACCTGGTATATACCCACACTTCAACGACTGCACAGGAGCTATAGATGGGACACATGTGAAGCTTGTGGTGGATAAGAGTAAGAGGATTCCATACTTAAACAAACACAATGAAACCAGCCAGAATGTGCTTGTTGTTTGTGATTTCGACATGAGGTATACCTTTGTATTGTCGAGATGGTCTGGTTCGGTACATGACATGAGAGTATTCAAAGATGCCATGACTACACATCATCACAAATTTCCACATCCACCACCAGGTTCGCTTCTTGACCTATCTTCCAGTAATTTTGGTCCAATTACACTTGTGCATGTATGTCTCATTGTGTGCCTTCGTTCGGGAATATGCAAGGAAGTATTATGTGGTTGATGCGGGGTACCCCAACCGGCCGAGCTACCTTTCACCGTACAAATGTACAAGATACCATATGGAGCAATTTCAAAATGACCCACCGCCACAAGGTATGAAAGAAACCTTCAACCATGCACATGCCAAAGTTAAAAATATCATAGAGCGATCATTTGGAGTGTTGAAGATGAAATTTAGGATTTTGTTGAATATGCCTTGTTTTCCGGAGGACAAGCAAACGAGAATTATTGTTGCTTGTATGGCTCTTCATAATTTTATTCGAGAGAGTAGAATTGCGGATAGAGAATTTGATGCCTATGATGCAGATGAAAATTATAATCCATTTCCTACTACTGAATCCGACTGGTCGGAAGATGAACCTCTTATCGAGGATGTCAACATCAATGTCTTCCGAGATCAGTTGGCCTATGATTTGTTTAATGGAGTGTAATTTTTTTCGTTCAAGACTTGTATTTTTTAGTGCGACAGCTCATTTGTATGGGCCATTTAAATTTAATCGTGTTTGTGATGAATTATTTGTGGAGATGATTTTGTTTCTGAAGTTTGTGTGCGAGATGAGGCCACAAAGTGGCTGACCACAACAAATCCAGCTGCAAAGGGATTTAAACAAGTCAAATGATTGTAAAAGTATTTTTATTGGCAAACTAACATTAGTATCCAAACACCTCAAGTGTTAGTGTTAGTTCTGTGTTAGAAACTAACACTAACACTAGATATTAGTGTATCCAAACAAGCCCATTACATGCAAAACCCCCTCAAAAATCCAGTAAACCAAGCACATGCTGCACGCGAGGGAGGCTGACTTGGATATTCCATCCCTGACGATGATATCGTCCACATGCCGGACGAAATGATAATGATGGCCGAGACACAGGCCTTGTTTGGTTCTGGCGCTAGAATCCTAGCGTGCCTTTTTTATTCTCCGCATGAAAAACCAAATAAAATCTATTTGCAAAATTTTTTTTAGGAATGAGTGTAATTTTTTGCGACGAATCTAATTATGGTAATTAATCGACGATTTGCTACAGTAATACTATAGTAATTATCCTCTAATCGCGCGGTCAAAGACCTCATTAGATTCTTTAGGGTCACTAGTGCGGGGTTCTGAAGTTGGTTTTGTAAACTGGCTTGATTTGACACCGTAATTAGCAGTCAAAGTATCACTATTCACTAGCACGATGCCACAGAAATCGTGGGGCGATTGGGCGAAGCGTTTGTTAATGCTCCGGCGGCGTCGGTGGGTCCCGCGCACGTCACGGGCTCACGGCCACAGAGCGAAGCGGCCCCCCTACGTGTCCCGATCTCCGCCGTCGAGTTTCTCTGATCGGACGGCCCCGCCGCCGCCGCGGCGGCGCTGCCCGCATGACCCTGCCGCGCACGGCCAGCCCGGTCGCCAGCGCCACCAACCAACTGATCCGTGTGTGATCTGCTCGTGCTTACTTGTCCAGGCTGCAACCGCCTGCCCCTCCCTCCCATCATCCTCGCCGCCGATCAATTCGCCGCCGTCTTCCCTGCCCGCCTATAAGAAGAGGCGGAGACCACAGCCGGACGGAGTCCGCGGGAAGAAGGCGATCGGGAAGGGATCCGAGGGTGATCGGAGCCCGAGAATGGAGGCCAGCAACGGGCAGATCCACCACCGCGACGAGCAGCCGGCGGAGGAGAAGCTCATCGTCGACACGGATCCCGGCATCGGTGCGTACCCTCCCCTCCTCCTAATCTCCTCCCTCTCTACCTCTTTCCATTTGCAGGGAGGGCCAATGGTCGCCTCCCCCCACCTCGCTTGGCTCCCAACTGAACTCCGCTATCTGTTCATGTCGGTTCCAACTTTTTTTTTAATCTTCACATTTTACCCTGAGTTTACCTGCTGCAAATTAGTCCAGTCGCACCACTATTGGCCTTGCTCTACGTGCGCAGCAAAGCCTTCTGCTAAATTAATCTCGTCGAATTGCCTTTGGATCCAGTTCTGATTCATGGGGGATTCTCGCCTGTGCTTCCACTGCAACCTGTCAATTAAATACCCGATGCGTTGCAAAAGGTTTGCTCACCTTTTCCGTCCCGCTAAATCATCTGAGCACTACTTTATCCCAGTACTACGAGACCAGCACAATGCACAGTATACTCGGCACTTTTTTTGACAGGGGATCCATCCGAGTCAATATATATTCCCTCGTAACTACAGTGTTCTTAAGCATCCCCTGCATCCGTTACTTTGCAACTGTTTGAGAAGATGAAAAAAAGGAGGCGCATTGTGGGACCATATCTAACCAAATCCAGAGGATGCTAGGATTAAAGATCCCCCCCCCCCCCACACACACACTTTTATATTTTTTATATAGCGAGGGACGAAATATGTTGCTCTTCCTTCAAGAGGTATCCAAGTGAGAAAGGTTGGGCGGCCGAGTTGGCTTGCCCAGGCCAGTAACGTCGCGCCCCAACAGGTCCTGAGTTCGATTCTCATCATAAGCAAATTTCCGACTGTTGGGGTAACAAAAACTCCTATTGTGCTCGCCGCGAGGCTTGACCCTCAGGTCCTGAGTTCGATTCTCATCATAAGCGAATTTCCAATTGTTGGGGTAAAAAAAAACCCTCACTGTGCTCGCCGCAAGACTTGACCCTCTCGGGTAGAGATGGCAACGGGTACATACCCGTCGGGTATTGGCCACCCATACCCGTACCCGCTAGAACTAAGTTTTACTCGTCGGGTTACCTGTACCCGTACACGGGTAGGAAAATGTTTCCATATCCGTACCCGGCGGGTAATTTATACCCGACGGGTAACCCGTACCCGAAAAGCATACCCGAGAATTACATATAAATATCACATATTCATATGAAAAATAATTCATTTCAAATTAAAATTGGAGTGAGTGTGGAGTGGGATTTGAAGGAGAGTTCAACAATATATATAATAGGAGGGATTAATTGGATTTGGGCCAAATCCATGGGCCATATGGGCTAAAATGAGTTAGACACTTAAGATGGCTTATTTTTTTGTGCGGGTATTTCTTACCCGCGGGTAGGCGGGTATGGGTAGTATACATCCGCACCCGTACCTGCCATACCCGACGGGTACAAGATTTTGCCCAATAATATACCCACGGGTAGAAAACTCATTCCATACCCGTCTTCTTATCGGGTAAAACCCGTCGGGTACTCGGGTTTCGGGTACCCATTGCCATCTTGACTCTCGGGCATGGGGTCAGAGTTCGGGATGTTAAGAGGTATGTCAAGTCATAAGTAACACCTGTGCTCATAAGCTAGCTCATTTAGGTGTTGAAAGACACTCGGATCATCTAAGTATTTGGCATGGGCTCTGTTTGGAATATTAGCGCAGGGCTAATTTTGAGAGCTAATGTTTAGTCTTAAATTAGTAGGCTAAGCATTAGTCTAATGTAGGTTGTTTGGATCCATGGGGTAATGCCCACCTCTCTCTCATTCCCATGTCTAGGTGTGTGTGTGCATACTCACATTTTTTGTGGGGTCCATACAAAATTAGCCCCATTATCACCTCTTGGAGGGGCTAAGGATTTTGGGAGGGATAATCTACAAAATTATCCCTCATGCATCCAAACAAGTTGGATAATTTGGAGCTAAAAGGCGAGGGATAACTATTATCTCTATGTATCCAAACAGACCCATAATCTCCTAAATTTTGTAATCTGTATTGTTGGGCGTGACATCTCTATCCAGTTGGAGGAACAAAGATGCGCGCTGACTTGATAGAGAGGAAGACCAATCGACAACTTCTCTAACATCTGCCCAACTATACACTTCAGTGCCTCTTTGACATCCTCGCGAGACGCCGCCGCTGTCTACAGATCGCCGATTCGCCACCTGCTTGTCATGCCGATTGCCAATTTGACTTTTTATATTTTTATAGTTAATGGGGGCTATTAAGGAGAAGAAGGAGTGTTTCAAGCGCCTCCATCTTGACAAGAGTGCAGCCAACATCGAGGGCTATAAATTAGCGAAGAGGGTTGCAAAGCGAGCTGTGAGTGTAGCAAAGGGTAAGGCGTATGATGACCTGTATCAGCGGCTAGGCACGAAAGAAGGGGAGAAGGACATTTATAGGATGGCTAGGATCCGCGAGCGGAAGACAAGGGACATCAACCAAATCAAATGCATTAAGGATGGGACAGATCGACTGCTAGTGAAGGATGAGGAGATCATGGATAGATGGAGAGAGTACTTCGACAAGTTGTTTAATGGGGAGAGTGAGAGCCCTACCCTTGACTTAGATGACTCTTTTGACGATACAAACAGACGTTTTGTGAGGAGAATTCAGGAGGTAGAGATCGGGGAGGCTTTGAAGAGAATGAAGAGAGGTAAAACGATGGGCCCTGATGGTATTCCCATTGAGGTGTGGAGATGCCTAGGAGATAGAGTAATAGTATGGTTAACTAAGCTTTTTAATCTCATTTTTCGGTGAAACAAGATGCCGGAAGAATGGAGGAGAAGTATATTAGTACCTATCTTCAAAAACAAGGGCGATGTTCAAAGTTGTACTAACTACCGTGAGATTAAGCTGATGAGCCATACGATGAAGCTTTGGGAGAGGGTTATCGAGCATCGCCTAAGAAGAGTGACAAGTGTGACCCAAAATCAATTTGGGTTCATGCCTGGAAGGTCAACTATGGAGGCGATTTTCTTAATACGACAATTGATGGAGAGATATAGGGAGCAGAAGAAGGACTTGCACATGGTCTTCATTGACCTTGAGAAGTCATATGACAAAGTACCGAGAAATGTCATGTGGTGGGCTTTGGAGAAGCACAAAGTCCCAACTAAGTACATTACCCTCATTAAGGATATGTACAAGGATGCGATGACATTTGTCCGGACATGTGATAGCAACACCACTGACTTTCCTATTAACATATGCCTACACCAGGGATCAGCATTGAGCCCTTATTTATTTGCTTTAGTGATGGATGAGGTCACAAGGGATATATAAGGTGAGATCCCTTGGTGTATGCTCTTTGCTGATGATGTGGTGCTAGTTGACGAGAGTAGGGCAGGGGTTAATAGGAAGTTAGAGCTGTGGAGACGCACGTTAGAGTCGAAAGGGTTCAGACTTAGTAGGACCAAGACCGAGTACATGATGTGCGATTTCAGCGCGACTAGGCATGAGGGGGGAGACGTTAGTCTAGATGGGCAAGTGGTGGCCCAGAAGGATATTTTTCGGTATTTAGGATCGGTGCTACAAAAGAATGGCGACATTGATGAAGATGTTAGGCATAGAATTTCAGCTGGCTGGTTGAAATGGCGGCAAGCTTCTGGCATCCTTTGTGACAAGAGGGTGCCACAAAAGCTAAAAGGCAAATTCTATAGGACAGCAATTCGTCCGGCGATGTTATACGGTGCTGAATGTTGGCCTACAAAAAGGCGACATGTGCAGCAACTGAGTGTAGCAGAGATGCGGATGTTGCGGTGGTTTTGCGGGCACACAAGGAGGGATAGAGTCCGGAACGAAGTTATTCGGGATAGGGTCGGGGTGACACCAATTGAGGAGAAACTTATTCAGCATCGGCTGAGATGGTTTGGACATGTCCAACGAAGGCCTCCTGAGGCGCCGGTGCGTAATGGGGTTCTTGAGCGAGTCGATAATGTAAAGAGGGGTAGAGGTAGACCTAAACTGACGTGGGATGAGTTGGTTAAGAGAGACCTTAAGAATTGGAATATCTCTAAAGAGATAGTTTTGGATAGGAGTGCTTGGAGACTAGCTATCAATGTGCCTGAATCTTGAACTTATTTCTTTCGGGTTTCATCTCTAGCCTACCCCAACTTGCTTGGGAAAAAAGACTATGTTGTTGTTGTATAGTTAATGGGGGCCTCCATTATTTTTTCCGCACCGGACCACCAAAAAGTCAGGGCCGGCCCTGTACCTGGATAAGCCGGTAGGGCTTCCTTTTAATGAAAAAATGGTGGGGCAGTTTCCTCCCCTAGGTAGATTTTTTTTAAGAGGTATCCAAGTATGGAGTATGACGAGTGCAGCCATTGGGCAATTCCATGAATCTTGGATGCTGACCAGGATCGTATATCCATCTTTAGATTCACCTGCTCACCCTTTAAACTTTTGTATGTATCATCATTATGGTTAATTTGCAGTGAGATATGGTGGGTGCTACTGAAATTGCAGGCCTACAGTCACTGTTTGTTTGCTTAATGTATCCATGCTCTGATTCCAGATGACAGCATAGCAATTATGATGGCATTTCAGTCGCCGGGCGTGCAAGTGCTAGGGCTCACCACCATTTTCGGCAACTGCACAACGGAGCACGCCACACGCAATGCCTTGATCCTGGTAAGTAGTAGCACACATTCTCATGGCAAACGCTCCTTTTCCACTTTGTTTCTTCTTACTAATTCTGCTTTGTCTAAAACTGACTGACAGTGCGAGAAGGCAGGCCATCCTGAGGTTCCAGTAGCAGAGGGCAGCCATGAGCCTCTAAAGGTATTGTTCATTCTTCATGTACTTCAATTTGCTGGCGCATGTCTTAGGAACAGTTGTGAGATCAGAAGATTCTGTGTTCCTTCATGTGGCATTAATCTACTGCTGTTTTTATCCGTGCTCCTGGTTCAAAGGCATTATATGGAAAAGAATCAATGTAACTATATCATGTATATTATTTGAATGTATAAAATCTTCTTCAGTGAGTTTAGGGTCCATTTTTTTATTTTCATTTTAAAAAGCGTTACTTCAACCGGAACCAAAGTCAAAGCCTGGAAATTTCGGGTATCATGCAAATCTGCATTACCTGCAGACCTGCTCATCTGTATCATTTGACGTCAAGTCCATGGAAAACGACCTTGATACATCATACATCATCTGCTGGAGTTTGGTAGTTTATTTAGTTATGTAGCATGGACTGATTCACATCTTGTATTGTGAATAGGGAGGAAAGCCGCGTGTTGCCGACTTTGTTCACGGATCTGACGGCCTTGGGGAGATAGAGCTTCCTGATCCCACTATCAAGAAAGTTGACCAAAGCGCTGCTGAGTTCTTGGTTGATAAGGTTTCGCAGTTTCCGGGAGAGGTCTCCATACTCGCCTTGGGCCCTCTGACGAACGTAGCATTGGTATGTTCTTTCTCTGACGCCATAGAAATTTTCAGAGTTTATAGTATATTACTGATTGCTGATGGTGGTGATTGCGAAACAATATTTTTTCAGGCTATCAAGAAGGATCCCTCCTTTGTGAAAAACGTGAAAAAGATTGTTGTGCTGGGTGGAGCCTTCTTTGCTGCTGGAAATGCCACACCTTCTGCTGAAGCAAATGTAATGCCAATCAGGCGTATCGTTATGCTAGGAGAAGTCTGAACTGTGACTTGTCGGGCCTAACGAAAGTTTTCATTTGCCATTTTCAGATCCACAGTGACCCGGAGGCAGCCGATATAGTTTTCACTTCTGGGGCAAAAATCTACGTGGTTGGCCTCAACATCACAACACAAGTCAGCTTCACAGGTCCTTGATCTTTTTGCTGAATGAATCCTGAAGCAATATTGTGTCACCCCCTTTCGTTCCAGTCACCATGGGAAGTAGAAGTGCTGAACCTGACGAAACTTTGCAGATAAGGATCTCCTGGAGCTGAGGAACTCGAAAGGGAAGCACGCGCAGTTCCTATGCGACGTGTGCAAGTTCTACCTGGACTGGCACATCAAGTCTTACGGCGCCCCTGGTACGCTGCAACAATGGCCCTATTTGGTTCATGCTAGGAAGTTCATGCTAGACACTTTGATCATTAATTAAGGGTATTAAATAAAGGCAGTTTGCAAAAATAATTTCAGAACCCTGCGCTAGGAACCTTGAAGAATCTAATGAGGCCTTTGACCGCGTGATTAGAGAATGGTTACTGTAGCATCATTGTAGCCAATTATCAATTAATTACCGTCATTAGATTCATCGCGAAAAGTTACACATTCCTAAAAAGGTTTTACAAATAGACTTCATTTAGTACTCTATGCATACGAGATTCTTTTTTCGGGAAATGTGCGCGCTAGGATGCTAGAGTGATCCAAACAGAGCCAATATCTTTGCGCTGTACGTTGCCATCTTCAGAGCCTCTGGATGGTTTCAGCTCATAGTTCGTGCGTTTGGCTCAGTGATTTTCCTCCATGATCCTGTGAGCTTCGCGGCGCTGGTTCGCCCGGATCTGTTCACGTTCAGGAAGGGCGTGGTGAGGGTGGAGACCCAGGGCATCTGCGCCGGGCATACCTCCATGGACATGTTGCTGAAGAAGTAGGCGACTGGTTCTCCGTTGCTTTCTTTGTATTCTTTGGTGATTTGTCACTGATGATGGCTTGCTGCTGCATCATCTGTTGATTGGTGCAGGTGGAATTCGGAGAACCCGTGGACTGGCTACTCGCCGATCTCGGTCGCGTGGACGGTTGACGTGCCCAAGATGGTCGCGTTTGTGAAGGAGCTCGTCACCAGAGAGTGACGAAATCAGCTGGGTTAACGTGAGTTGTTTGTACCGTGACAATCCGAGCGTTGCGCTGTCTGCGCCCTGTCGCCCCTGATGCGCACCAAATTTGCGATGCATCAACATTTGACGTACTGCAAAGGCTATTCTCAGAATCATCGAGTCCATACCTCCGGACTGCAAATCAATTTGGGACTGAGTCAAGGTCTTTATTTCAACTCGATGTAATGATCTTGGGTTCACAAAGCTTTCCTTTATCGGAAAAAAAAAATCAGTTTCAGATGTCTCGTGCATGCGCCCAAATTGGCAACACGGTTGGACGTCTGTTAGATAGAGCATCTACAGCAACTCCCTTTCCACCGTATACCGACAGTATTGGGGAGAATATACTCTAGCGGTTTCCCAAAACTTTTTCCTTTTCTCCAATAATTATTGAGTTGTCCTAATATTTCACCCCCAACTCCTCTCAAATAAAAGGAGAATTTTTGTCTCTCCCATTATGTTACTTGTATTGGGATGAGGTTATTGGAGAACCATCTCTCCCAAAAAGCTATGAAAGTGGTATTATGACATCTCAATACTATTTTATTGGGAGATGTTTATTGGAAAACGGTTGGAGATGCCTCCAGAGTCCAACAGTCTCTCAATCCCCAATAAACTCAAAATGTGCTCCAGCAGTTCGCCAATACATCTTCCTTTCCCCAATAACTATTAGGTTGCCGCAATATTTCACCCCAACTCTCCTCAAATAAAAGGATGATTCATACTCTCTCAATATATTATAATAATTGGGACAAGATTATTGGGAGACTGCAAAAGCAACTCCCCCAACAATCCTAAAATTACTATTGAGACATTTTCCAATACCAGCTATTGGGAATGGGTTATTGGAGAACTGTTGGAGTCTGGAGATGCTCTTAGAACATTGCTTTTCACATCTATCCCCAAAATAAGTTATTGGAACGTTTTTAGGCATTCTTATAGATGCTCTTACTCAAAGTAGGTAAAAGTTTGGCACAAGTGCAGAGATGAACTGCACCAAGCAAGTTGAAAGTTGAACCACGCAGAGTGGGTCTATCTCGTTTTATGACATCAGATGACCGGGATCAGCAGGTGTATATGCTTGGCATACATTCTTGGACGCCAAGATTCTGCCAGCCCTGTTTATTTTTATTAATACACTAGCGGTAAGCAATTAGCCAGCGCCGACATCCCGCTGGTATTAGATCGTATGATCTTTTTTTTTACGAGTATAAAATCATATGATCTTGGAGGATGCAGCAGCTGCAACTGCGGCGGCAGAGGATGGAAGCTTGTTTTCCTTGGCTTTTGCGTGCAAGAGCATATTTGTCTGCCAATTTGAGCACGCCTGCCTGCATTTGCAGCCACACTGAGGATAGGCACTAGTCAATCAGACATTCAGACCAACCACCACGCTGCTTAATTGTACGATTATAATCTTATCAAGCACCAGTCACATGCATGGGTCTAATTCAAGCTACAGTATCGACGAGAAAGACTGTAGTTTACCTTTCAAAAAGAAAGAAAAAAGACTGTGTATTAATTTTGAATGTTCCCATGGGTGTGTTTAGATTCTTGAAAAGGTGGTAGAAAAAGTCACATCGGATACTGTAGCACACTATAGCACTTTTCGTTTGTTTGTGGTAAATATTATCCTACCATGACCTAACTAGGCTCAAAAGATTCGTCTCGCAACGTACATCAAAATTATACAATTAGTTTTTTTTATTTACCTACATTTAGTACTCAATGTATGAGTCATTTACTATATTTAATGTTTCGATGTGATTTCGATGTGATAGAAAGTTTGGAGAAATGGGAGGGAAGTGAACACAGCCAATGTGACTGTTTGCAAAACTAGTAAAAACTGATGTTTCTTACGGCAAGTGCTGAATCTGGGCTGGGCCACATTGCAAAACTAGTAAAAACTGATGTTTGGTTACAGGTAAAACGCCACATCGCATGATCAATGGCACAAGAAGCCTGACAGGTTCTGAACGTAGGATCAGTGCTCTGACTGTTGGCGCAATGCAGCACACGTAATATGGCTGCCGATCAATATTTCACCGAGGAGTAATAGTGCATGCCCCCACATGATATGGAACAATTTATAACAAGCTGTGCAGCTGCCGTGCTGCAAGCAAGAGCTCACCTGATGCCGGCGTGGCTGGACCGTACGTTGCTGCTGAAGCTAGTCGTAGCGGCCGCATGCAGATGCAGCTTTATCAGCGGTTGTTTGTTTCCGCCAATTTTTTTAAAATCCTGTCAAAAGGAATTTTATTATTTTAAAATATCAAATAAAATTTGTTTATAATTTTTTTGACAGCTGAGTGCTAATTCGCAAGACGAATTTAATAAGTCTAATTAATTCATTATTCGCTCCTAATTAATATACCTTATTAGATTTGTCTCGTTGTTTAGTCTCAGAGTTCTGTAGTTAGTTTTATAATTAACTTTTATTTAATACTTCAAAATAATAAGATTCTCTTTGATGTGATATGGACTAAAGTTTAGCTCCTGTAACCAAACAACCCCTAACTAGGTGCATCTGCAAGTATGCATGACGATTGACGAGTGATGACAGGGTTCAGCCAGCGTATAAGCTTAGGCCTTATTTAGCTGTTTCGTGTAATTTTTTTGAAAGTGAATCTTTTCATATTTGAAGTATTAAACATAAACTAATCACAAAACTAATTATAGAACTCGTTTGTAAACTATAAGACGAATTTATTAAAACTAATTAATCCATTATTAGCACATGCTTACTGTAGTTTTATTCGGTGGCGAAGCTGCATATAAGGGTTGGGGTACGCCGACCCTGACGATTTTTTGCAAAATCAGTGCTAAATTACTATTTGACACTGTTCCACAATGGAGTCGATCCCGGCGCGCAATGAAGCAGACCTCGCGGCGTTCTCGGTTGGCTTCGCCCCTAGCCTTTACTGTACCAATTTATTGATTAATCATGGCCTAATTATACTCATTAGATTCATCTCATAATTTATAATTTAATAAGCAAACTATACGATTAGTTTTTTTTATTTCATCTAAATTTAATATTCCATGCATGTGCCGTACATATTTGATGTGATAGTTTTTGAATTTTGAATCTAAACTAGGCCACAGCCTGCATCCCCAAAAGCCAATGGCCTTGTTCGGATCATTCTTGATCCTAGAACACAAGTTTCTCGAGAGAAGAATCTCGCATGCATGAAGTACTAAATAAAGTCTATTTGCGAGTTCTTTAGAAATGGGTGTAACTTTTCGCGACCAATCTAATGACAGTAATTAATTGATGATTGTCTACAGTGATGCTACAATAATTATTCTCTAATCACACAGTCAAAGATCTTATTAGATTCTTTAAAGTTCCTAGCACAGGGGTTCTGTGGTTGGTTTTGCAAACTGTCTTTATTTAATACCCCTAATTAGCGGTCAAAATATATTCTAAGATATTTATAGAATGAACCAAACAGGGCCATTGGTCAAAATGCGACCAGAAAAGACACCACCCATTGGCGTTTAATTTACATGACAGCATCCCTGAAAGTGATTGTGTTACTCCCTTCTGGTCTTGTTTGGTTTATTCTAGCACACCTAGCAGTTAGAAGAGAATTTTACATGCATGAAGTACTAAACGAAGTTTATTTGCAAAATTTTTTCACAAATCGATGCAACTTTGCGCGACGAATCTAATGAGTCCAATTAATCTATGATTTGCTACAATAATCATCCTCTAATTATGTAGTCAATAGACTCATCATTAGATTCGTCTCGTGAAGTAGCGCAGAGATCGTGGAGTTAGTTTTGTAAACTATCTTTATTTAATATTCCTAATTGATAGTCAAAGTTTGCTACGGTAGCCTAACACTACTAAACCAAACAGTACTCGCATGGGTCTTCTTAAAAAAACTACTAGCATGGGAAAAAAAAGAGAGTATGGAATGGAAACTGAACTTCAGAATTCATTGTGCAGATTGCAGGAGGCGGATGCCACAGTGCAAGGAGCCAAGACAACAATCATGCAGCAGGAGCAGATCGATGCTACGCTAGCTTCCTCCCTTCGGCCGGCGTCTCCGGCTCAGGCGCATCCACGACCACCCCCGCCAGTCCTCCCCTCCGCCAAGGTTGCGGTCACTGCTCAAGATGCGATTGGATAGTTCTTGTTTTTTTCCCCTGTTGGAACGCAACGAGTGACGCGGAGACGCAGCAGCTGCACGCGGACGGCGCGGAGTGGCGCGGCGTTAATGCGGCCGCAGCCGCCCGGGGAGCGGGTCGGTGGCGGTTACCCGTCGAGTCGAGAGTCTGAATCGAACCGGCCAGGGGACGGGCGATGGAGATGGATTATTAGGGTTGAAAACGAAAACGAAAATTTTCGATTACCGGAACAGTTTTCGAAATTTTATCGAGATTCAGGTGTAAACGAAAATAAAAACGGCTACCGAAAATACGAAAATAAAAATATATTTTTATCTGAAACTGAAAGCGAAAATAATTTCAGTCTCTAACGATCGTTTTCGAAAATTACCATATTTATCCAGTAATTCACGGGTATTATCGTATTTGAAGCCCAACCCAATACATACTTTCCCGGCCCAATAGCTTCCTGCTGGTCCAGCCTTTCAAATCAACTCTAGCATCAAAATCTCTCACTCCCCACTCTCTGACCCCCGTGAGGTCGTGAGTAGGGATGGCAACGGGTATATACCCGACGGGTAGTGGCCACCCATACCCGTACCCGCTAGGATTAAATTTTATCTGTCGGGTTACCCGTACCCGCATACGGGTAATAAAATGATTCCATACCCGTACTCGCGCGGGTAATTTTTACCCGACGTGTATCCCGCACCCGAAATCATACCCGAGTATTACATGTAAATATTAGACATTCACATGAAAAATAAATCACTACAAGCTTCATTGCAACAAGTTAATGGGTCATATGGATTAACATGAGTTAGAGAGGGTTCAACAATATATATACTATGAGGGTTTAATTGGATTTAAGCTAAATTCATAGGTCATATGGGCTAAAATGAGTTAGGCACTTAGGCTCATTTGTTTTTTCTGCGGGTATTTCTTACCCGTGGGTATTTCTTACCCGCGGGTATGGGTAGTGTAAACCCGCACCCGTACCCGCCATACCCGATGGGTATAAGATTTTGCCCACTAATATACACACGGGTAGAAAAATTATTCCATACCCGTCTTCTTATCGGGTAAAACTCGTTGAGTGCTCGGGTTTCGGGTACTCATTGCCATTTCTAGTCGTGACCCCTCTCCAGTCTCCACGGCGCCACCCCCTCCACCACCGGCGCCGTCATCCCCTACCCTCCCGTGATATCCTCAACAGCGACTTAGCAATGCTTGCCTCGTGACTCGCGCATCGCACATTTTTGGATTAATATCTTAATCGAATCTTCACTGTTTGCATGAGATGTGTCAAGTCATATAGTTAATATTATGCTCTATTGTTTGATATGTTTATTATTTTTTAAATATCGTTTTGATGGGTTTCGACTGTCATCGATGTGCTCTCGACCGTATATTTCCGTTTTCGAAATTACCGGAATACCGATGGTGTTTTCGTTTCCGTAAATACTGTACCACTTTCGTTTTCAATGAAAAAATGTGAAAATAAAAATGGTGGAGTCTTTCACCGATTGTTTCCGACTATTTTCAAGGCCGGGCAAGGCAGGCAGCAAGGAAGCAACGAACGACCATGAGCTGGATCAAGGCCGTGTTTAGATCTTTACACTTAAAATGCAAATTTTTTGTAAATCGTTTGCATGGTATACTAAATATAGTCAAAAAATAAACCGCATTACAAAAAGAAATTGTAAATTACGAGACGAATCTAATGAGCCTAATTAGGACGTGATTAGACACTAAATTGCTACTATAGTAAACATGCTCTAATAATCCTCTAATTAGACTCATTAGATTCGTCTCGTAGTTTACAGACGAGATCTGTAATTAGTTTTATAATTAATCTACATTTAATACTTCAAATATTAAAAATTCTTTTAAAAACGAAAAAACGCAAAATACAAAATGAACCAATTTATTTGGCCGAAAGACCAGACGAGGTGTGTGCGTGCTGCGACCTGCGACCCGCGAGCCGGCAAAACAAAGGCTACGACGACCAAACGGCGTGGCCGCCGCGTGCGCGGGTACGGTGAGCCTGCACCTGCCCGCGGCCTGCCGGCTGCCGCCGAAAGACCGAGAGGAGAATCGAAGAGAATACCCATCACTAGCTAGATGCCACGAGGCCCAGAGGAGAAGGGATGGCGAGGATGGCCGGGGCCGACGGCGGCGAACGCCCGCGGCTTGGCCTATATATGAGAGGCCGTGGATCGTATCCGAGCAGCTGCAGGCCATTCCTTTCCATTCCAGGCCAGCAGCTTCCGTTAGCCGCCCACCCGGCCTTCCCCACCACCGCAGCGCGAGATGGGTGCTCGCGGCCTCCCTCGGGCTCTGCCTTCAGCGCCGGCGGCGGCGCTCCTCCTCCTCTGTAAGGCTCAATCAAGACACCACTGCACTGCACTGCACTGCACACACCTCCCTGCCTCCATTGCAGCGATCGAGCATCTCTCTATCTGCTAGCAGCAATTTTCCGCTTTCGATACCTTATATAGTATACTCGTGTGGATGATGACGAAGGCCTGGTGGTCGCGCCGGCGGCGGCGCGCGGGCACAGCAGGGAAGACGACGCTCCCACCGGCACCGGCGGCGGCTGCAACAGCGGCGGCGGCGGCACGGCCCCGCCGCGGCTGTGGGTGTTCGGGGACTCGTACGCGGACACGGGGAACCTGGGCGACCTCGGGCGGGAGCTGACGCACGCGTGGTACGACCCCTACGGCGACACCTTCCCCGGCCGCCCCACCGGCCGCTTCTCCGACGGCCGCGTCCTCACCGACTTCGTAGGTACGCCTCCACCTGCTGCTCCTGCTCTTCTGTTCATAGTCAATCGTAGCACCCTCCTCCTACTCCTAGTAGGCAAACGGAGCACATGCCTGCCGCTGGCTGGCCCGCTGCATGGCCCCGTACCCCGCCAGCCAGGCAGAGGCCACCTCCATGAGTCCAAGCTCGGGGGCGGGCGGATCGATCAGATCAGTAGTGAGTGCCTGCCCTCGCATTGATGGCGCGCTCCGCCTTGTTGGTTGGGGTCCAGGCTTCCAATCAATACGATCCGACGACCCTTGTTGCGCTGCAGTCGCTGCTGAGGCGGTAGCAGCAGCCCCCCCCCCCCCCCCCCCCTGCCTGCCTGCCTGCCTAGCTGCATCAGTAGGAATGCCTTCAATTCATTTGCTAGCAGCAGCCGGTGCCCGCAGGCCAACCAATCCACTCCATGCATGACTTTAGGTATCAAAGAGAATTATGTTATTTATGAGTATTAAATAAAATTTAATTGCAAATTTAATTGCAAAATCTCTAGTCTAATTCGCGATACGAATCTAATGAGAATAATTAATTCATTATAAACCGACGTTTACTCAGCATCACCGTAGAAGGAGAGACGAGCTCATAAATAATTAGATTCTCTTTAATTGGATAGGGCTAAAGTTTAGCCCCATGGGATAGACTGCTCTAAATGCTGAGGTAGATATAGATATATACCAAGTGCTAGTATTCTTACATGCCACTTCGGGGTTGTTCGGTTGATTTTGGCACGGCTTGTCTTGGCTTATCTCGACTTATCTACTCTCACATAATACTATTCATTTTACTAGCCGAATGCTATTCATTCTAACAGCCGAACAGTCTTTATTTGCTAATATCTGCTTGCGCATTTCCAAAAGCTGTAGATCGGTATCGTCATCGCAATCGGCCGTATCACCTGTGCATACGCGCCACGTACCCATTCCAGTGAGAAAAACCAAAAATAGCCTCCTGTGCACCACAAGCTTCCAATTTCCATTGTTGGAAACTTGGAATGATGAATAACACAGGGAATTGTATGTACTCGTGCCAGCTACCTGCAAACGACGGCCACAGAAAAAGCACGCGCTGACGTCGCCGCCTTCTCTTCCCAGCGGCAGCGTCGCACTGCATGGTGCATGGCCGCGTGCGGCGCGTCATGCGGGCCGGTTCATCTTGGCTTTTTGGCCAGTTCGGCTCTCACCGAGGGCGCCCGGGCGGTAGCAGTACCGCACATGCATGCCCCGCCATGCTTTGTAACTTGCCAGTGTCTCTCTCGTGAACTAGGCAACCGTATAACTTATCAAAAAAAAGAAGGCAAGTCTACTGTGTGCGCTCGTGATCAGCTGTTGTACACTACCAGAAAATACCTCATTCGTCCCTGACTGTTTGTACTGGTCGCAATTTGGTCCGGTACTAAACTTGTCCCGATGCCATTTTAGTACCGGGTCCAAATTTGAAAGTCCTCAGAGCCAATTTAGTACCGGGCTAAGCCACCAGCCGGTACTAAATGTCGCATCTTAGTACCGGTCGGTACTAAAATGTCGCGTCCATTTAGTACCGGCCGGTAACACCGACCGGTACTAAAATGCGTCATTTAGTACTGGCCGGTGGATTGGTCCGGTACTAAATGGTCTTCCATGGGTTAGTTCAAAAGGAAAGTATCTCTCACCTAGTCACATGTGATGCATAAGTGAGATGGTAAGGAAGCAATGCGCGAAGCCGGAGGTCATGGGTTTGAATCCTCGCGACTGCGCACGCGCATTTACGCTTGAAAAATTCGCGTGACGATGCGCGTGTGCGGGGCCTCCTAGTTGCTCATCCTTTTTTTTCTTTAATTTTTGCGTGCAAAACCGTTTAGTACCGGTCGGTGTTACCGACCGGTAGGTCACTTTAGTACCGGGCGTTTTGACCGGTACTAAATGACATGCCATTTAGTACCGACCAGCGATACTGGTCAGCTGTACGGTACTAAACGGGGGTTGCTGACCGGTACAAATGTTAGATTTTCTAGCAGTGGTAATTAACTTGGCACAAGTATTAGTCCACAATTTGTCGCCACAACAATATTTCCGAACGCTCTTATACAAAAAGAAACTTATATTTCTGCATGCCGCCTAGCTAGCATCTTAATTGCGGTCTAAGTTAAAGGAAGGCCATTGCTATCACTAGCTAGTACAATACATGCTGGGAATTTAGGTCAAGATGCGTCCGAAACATCTTTCTCGATCAGCAATATCTGCGTATCTAGCTTACTAGCCACGTGGCGGTGCATCACCATCAATTCATCAAGTCCTAGCAGAGAAAAGAAGAGAAACGAAAAGAATACATGCGGCGGCATCGATCTCACTGCTAGAATATTGGCCGGATATACCACGCATGCATGTGGCCACCTCTTCAGGAAAACAAGAGTTTAAATTTTGAAAAAAAGGCAATCTGAGTCTGCTAATGGCGCGCCTGACAGCGTCATTACCTCACTAGTTAAGCCCCCCGGCAGCGCATGCAGGCGTGCATCTCAAACTCTGTCTAAGCCGGCAGTACAGGGGGCAAGTAGAGATTCGATGAAATCCCCGTGCTGGGGTGCATGCTCCAACCTAACCTTAACCTTCCCTTTTCCAGCAGTACACAAGGCGGCACAGTTTATTTAGTACTTGCAAGCTCCCCCCCCTGTTGATAACAATTACTAACAATGCGTCGCTATGCTTGTTGGAACGATGCGGCGTGCAGCTTCGGCCATGGGGATGCCGACGCCGGTGGCGTACAAGCTGCGCAGGGGCGCCGCCCAGGGGCTCCTCGCACGCGGCATGAACTTCGCCGTCGGCGGCGCCGGCGTGCTCGACACCGGCAACTTCCAGCGCAACATCAGCGCCCAGATCGACCTGTTCCAGGCCCAGGCGCAGCGCGGCACTCCCTCCAGCAACCGCGGCTGCGCCGGCGTCGGCGTCGCGCTCGTCGTCGTCTCCGGCAACGACTACTCCTACGCCGCCGACAAGGACAACGGCACGAGCGTGAGTCCCGCCATCGCCACCGTCGTCGTCATATCATCTTACTGTGTCCTGATGCCTGAGGCCCTCATTTGCAACAACAATAATGGCGGCGGCATGCAGGCGGCGATCGCGTACATCCCGACGGTGGTGCGGCAGCTCCGGGAGCAGCTCCGGCGGCTGCGCGACGAGGCCGGGATGCGCCGGGTGGTGGTCACCGGCCTGCACCCGCTCGGGTGCACGCCGCTCTTCACCCGCCCGCTCAACTACAGCGGCTGCGACCCGCTCGCCAACGCCGGCGCCGCCCAGCACAACGCCGCGCTCCGGTCCGTGCTCGCCGCGCTCGACCCGGCCAACCGCACCTTCCTCCTCCTCGACCTCAACGCGCCCTTCGCCGCCCTCGTCGACGCTCCGCCAGGGGGGAGATTCGCCGAGCAGAGGCGGCCGTGCTGCGAGGCCCTCGCCGCCGACGGCTACTGCGGCCAGCAGGACGACGACGGCAAGAGGATGTACACGCTGTGCGACGACCCCGCAGAGCACTTCTACTGGGACGACGTGCACCCGACGCAGGCGGCATGGGCCGCCGTCGCCGAGGCTTTCAGGCCCAAGATCCGCGAGTTCCTCCTCTCCACCTGACCAGACCTTGGATTCCGACTATTTTTTTGTTCTGCCGGGGATAAAAAAAATGCGCAAAAGAAACGCCCAAAGCTAACAAAATTTTCTTGGTCTGTCTACCAGAATCATCATATTAGTGAAATTCTACTGTTACTCTAAAAATCCCAGAGCCAGTTTTCTGGAAGCAAAAAGGACACGAGTCACAGTTTTTAGTTTTACCATGCAAAAACAAGCTGCTAGATGTTATCTGTAAAAGCAAGATACACACGGCCAGCTCTGCACACTAAAAGTCTATAAAACCATCAAGATGTACCAGAAAAGACATGAGTTTACCCTGCCTTCTACAGATTTTTACTGTTACACATCAATCACCAGGCGACCTCGCGCTTCCTGTTCTACTGTTACACTCAGCGTTACAGCTAACGGGGTTCAAAAATCAGTGCTCGCCCGAGGTCGCCTCCCTTGCTAAACAATGTACCGGCTACATGCACAACTAATTGATTGGTTCATATAAGGACTTCTCAAAACAAGACTAATCCTATCATACTTACCGAGGGGGGGTCAGTAAGTCTCCAGCAACCGGCCTGGATCATGCCAGGGCCACCTACGAGGTGATCACTTTGTCATTGGCTTCTGTTATTGCCGGTTGGGGTGTTGGCGCGACATCCATCTGGTCAGCTTTGGCTTCTGTTACTGCTGGTGGAAGTGTTGGTGCGACATCCATTAGGTCAGCTTTGGCCTCGGCAGCTTCATACTCTGACAGAAGATCCATGAACTCGTTGAGCAACCGCTGGACTTTCCGGTTGGATGCCATCGAAGGAAGTACGTCTTCCCTAAGAAGTTTGTGCTTCTTCATTCCCTGTACAATAGCCATCAATTAGTATACAAACTGATTTAGAGTTCATGAACCCTCGTGGTTATATGGAAAAGAAATGGTCCATCTTCTGTGGACACAAATGCAGAGCACGAGTCTAGTATGCAGACTTACAAGAACATCAGGATCCCACTCTGGGTTTTTGGGATTCGTAGATGACGCAGAGCTAACCATGCCCATCGGAGGACCTAGAAAGCTCTCACAAACCTCACGTAGACGAGATTCATCTGCTTCTCTGCATATAATGAAGAAAAAAATGAAAGAGATTTCATTAAAACCTAAAGCGCCAACAAATAATTTTCATCAGACAAACAAATTCACATATTTTTTCAATCAATTCAATGGATAGAGCTGAGGATCACAAGCAATGCTACCAGTCCAGGATAATCCACGGACATGGAAACTAAATTAAGTATAGACGCCTAACCTTGCCAAGAACCGTATGTAGGACAGTAGGCACTGGCGGTACTCCTGTGGTGACTTCAAAGCTAAAGAAGCTGCCAGCTGGGTCTCCAAATGGGAGCGTGTCTGCAAACCATCATCTGTAACCCTGAAACAGAAATTCCCATATCAGTTGGTTGAGAGCAAAACTCTGATATGTTTCAGGTGGTCCTAACACTAAAGCAATCAAAGGTGCATGCTGACCTGCTCCAAATAGGCTTTCTAGCCATGAACTTGCCTATATCAATCTGCAACTTGCCTAGCTCTCCACCTTGAGGGTAACTAAATGAGCTAGCAAAATTTGATGCTGGAAAACAATCATCAGCAATCCTTAGCCAGCACCTCATGCTCATGTCATAAAGAAAAGCATGGCGGCTGGCAAGGACAACTAAGGGTGAACCACATCTAGAGAATTTAGCAGATATAACCTTTACTGCACCTGTCAACAAGGCAAAGACAACTGCTAAGCACCAACTGTTTCAGCAAACACTGTTTCAGGCTGTACATGACAACTGAATACTGGATGTACAAGTAGTTACCAGCATGATTTCCTGACGGCTCATCTGGAAATGTAACCAATGAAGCCAAAGAGTCCTGCAAAATGCAGGTCCTGTTATAGAGGTCCCATATGTACATTAGACCTCTTCTTGTGACAAGAAGCAATTTCCAGCAGTCGTCACAATCTATAAAAACGGCTGCAGATCCCATCATCATTGCAGGCATCGCTCGTCTTCCACATTTTGTATAAACCTAGTTAATTCAGAAGAACCAATTGTGAGAAAACAAAAGCCTATTCCAGAAATAATTGACAGGGGTTACTCCTTTCCAAAATGTGAGGCCCAGTTTGACCTGGTGCAGTCGACAACACCACACATTTATTGTTAAGGAAAAAGTCTAAATTACTCCCCTCAACTATAGCCAAAGTCTGGATAACCCCTTCAACTATCGTTTGGTTCATTTTACCCCTCAATATGCCTTTTGGTTCAAATTACCCCCTAAAACAATGTCTTTTTTATTTCTTCATGATAGGTGGAGTTTTAAGTTGAAATTTTACAAGACGATTATACACATCATAAAACATGTTAGAAAAAATACATCATAATTTTTATCATTATTTTGATAGGTCAGGATAATTAATAATAAATTAATCATTGGAGTTTAAAATTATATGGAAAATAACAATGAAAAATTCTAATATTTTTTTAAAACATTCATTGTGATATCCACTACTATCCTGCAAATTTTGAAATTGAAATTCAACTTGTGTACAAAGAAACAAAAAAGACAAATTGTATCATGGGGTAAAATGAACTAAATGACATAGTTGAGGGGGTAAACTGAACCAAGTTATAGGTTAGGGGGTTATCCGGACTTTTGCTATAGTTGAGGGGAGTAATTTAGACTTTTTCCTATTTTTAATATCTTACGTATTATAAAGTTTAGACCATGAAATTGACATCATATGGAAGTGCTTTAAAATATGAACCCACTGATACTATATTTGTATGGTACAATGTACAAATTCTTAGAGTAATATAATTGTTAATCGAAGATTGAATCTTCAGTTGCATGTGTGCTTTTTGGAAAAGAAAATCCATATTGAAAAACAGAATAATGGATAAGAAATTCTGATAAGGGAAAATATTCACCTGCAGGCAACCATCTTCACAGCCAACAGCCCAGAAATTTGCATTGCCTGCCAAGACAGTAACCTTTCCAGAGATACGATCCGACCAAAGAGTTTTCGTTCCTCTAGTACACCTGATCTCAGTTTCTTTTGTTGAAAAGGCACCACCGACACCAATCATATCAGCTGCAGCGCGTTCTACAGGCTTTGCTTCAAGGCAGACTGGCAAAGACTCCTCATTGTCTTTCTTATTTGATACATGGAAAGAAAGCACAGAGCAGGTCAAGGAGCCTGGCACAACCGATCCAGTGTGCTCTACACTGAGCCTTCCATCATTCCCTGCACCGGTTGAAGCTTTTTGAATAACAAGACTCTCAGTAAGGTTCGCCCTGGCTGTCACACCAGAGCGGTCCTTAACTCCACAGTTAATACAGTTACTGCTACTGCCATAAGATGGTCTTATTCCATTCATTCGCTGATCTAAGGATGAAAAATCCACAACCTGATTCTGAGAACGGTTGGTTATGTTATCCTGATTGGAAGGAAATCCAACAGCCTCTGGGATTATTCTTTTCCGGCCATCAGGACGCCGGTATTCTCTCTGCTTCACTGGACTAGATAACCGAGTAACTTTATTTGTATCACCAGCAGCAGGACCTGATGTTTTCTTCCCATCTTCGGGTAAAGCTTCAGGAGCTTTCTGACTTTGCACAACTGGAGCAGGGTTAGGCACATCCGCAGGAACTTTTGGGGGTGCTTGAAATTGCTGAACAACGGAAGTCCCTTTTTTGCTAGCTGATTGCTTTGCTGATGCTTCTTCAAGCAGTAACTGTGCTGGGCTTTCAACCAGATTTGATTGGCCTCCTCTGACATCACCATATCTACTCCTCTTCAATTCATCTAGTTCAGAATCACTTAACCTGTATCCAAGCTCCTTTGCTTCAAAGTGAAAGTTGGCAACCGATCCATCCAAGGAGCATGCAAAAAGTGAATAACCATCAGGGCTCCTGTCAGGTGAAAAGCACAGCATCACTGTAAGGTTGGGTATATGGGTAATACTACCTATAGAGGAATAATCGAAATGCCTTACCAAGATAAATCAACCACACTTTGAGAGAAAAAATGCTTAGCAACAAACAATGGCCGGGCACTTGCTGTCGTCCAAACAGTTATAGTTCTGTCTTGACTTCCAATAGCAATAATGTTATACGGTTGCTGTTCTTTTGTTGATGTCTTTGATGCTCCATTAGCCCATCCAGCTGGCAAAGCCTTTGTGTCTTGTCCATTTGAGAAATTCTTACGGAACATTGAGTTATTAAATTTAACCACCACAACAGGTGCATTATGCCCTAGAAAGTCAAAAGTTGCAGACCACTCGCCTCTCTCAAGCACAGGGGCTGAATGCCTAGGTTTCTGGAAGCCGTGAGTCGTAGTAATAAAGTGGCCACAAGGTGACCATGAAAGTCGCCTAAAAAATGTTGAACCAAGCTGCAGGAAGATAGAAAATGAGAAGGGATTTTCAGCAACAAAGGCATATCGATAACAGCAAAATGATAAAAGTTAGGAAACATAACATACAGATTTTGTCCAATGGCCTTCTGTCTTGTGAGCAAGACTCCAGTCACTTGTACGCCATATTACAACAGTCTTATCATCTGATTGGCTTGCAAGGAAAGAACCAATAGGATCCCAAGTAACCCCTTTGACCAAGCTGGAATGCCCTCGCAAGACGGCCGTGCACATGCCGTTGGCCATGTTCCATATGTGAACAGTATTATCCAAGCTGCCGCTAGCCAATGTTGAATCATCAGGGGACCAATTAAGATCTACCTACTTTAGGCATAGGAAAAGGAGGTGTTCAACAGTTAGACAGTAACAATAAGTCAATAACTAAATGTGATAATAAGAGTTCAAGAGTAACAGCACAAACTGTATACATGGTTATTTAAGGAAAAAAATAGGGCAGATATACAGCATGGGTGAAGTTTCGGAGGATAATTACCACGTCCGCAGTATGCCCTCTTAAGGTCATAACAACCTTCCAATTTTCTAGATCTGCAGGTTCTCCACTACCAAACTCAGCTGTTCCAGAACCAGCTTTTCTCTCATGAATTAGGATAACCTGATCATCTGATCCTGAAGCCAGATAGCGTCCATGCCTGGCCCATCTCACGCAGTTTACTGATCCAAAATGGTCACGCATTGTAGCTAGCAACCTTTGACTCGAATCATTGTTGGCATTGTCCTTGTCCACAGATTTCATGCTCCATATTCGAACCTATTCCAACAAGGAAGCAAATAAAAGGGACTTAGTAAATAGAAGATCACCTAGGAAAGACAGAAGGAAAATATAATAGAGTGTTTATACCTCAGTATCGCATAAACAAGAAGTTACCATCAAATATGACTCAAACAGATCACAAAACGCAACAAACGCAGTGTTAAAATTTCCAGTTATCACTCAACAACAAAACTGCCATCATTCCCAGAAAAGAATCACATCGCTAGCAAACCTTGAGTTTGATCAACACTCAGCCCATCCTAACAAGCTGGACTAAAGTCAACATAAATGACTCAAATCGGCCTTATGAGATTCAAATTTGGACGGTAAACAGTGGCTGTACAACAAGTTCCAGCTGAAAATCCTGATACTAAATCACAAATTCTAAGGTTATCTCAAATACTTCCCAATTCATCCAAAATAATACCCTTAACCAAACAAATTGGACCTAAGGATGCAAAAATGCTCATAAGCTATTAGCTATACTTGACCCTCCAAATAATACTTTCAACTTGGGGACATCACCGAAGCACAAAAATGGTTACCCATACAATAGTTAGCATGCAAGAAGGCTAAGCAAGGCAAGTTATTAGGAAGGGGAAAATTCATTGCAAAAGGACAAAAGAGCAAGCAAAAAATTTACAGTAGTGAGCTCCAATTAAACTGAAGAAAAAAGAGAAAAAACAACACAGCATACCTTCTGGTCGCCGCCGCCGGTGGCGAAGCGGAGGCCGCCGGGCTGGATGTCGATGGAGAAGATCTGCAGGCCCTCGTGCCGAATCCAGCTTGGCTTCTCGGTAATCATCTCCTCCCACCCCCCAGGCAGACAAGGCTAAACTCACCGCCCGTCACAGCCCCAAACCGACGAGGCCATGCTCAAAACCCTAGAAATCCGCGGCGAAAACCCTAGCTGGGGCCCGACTGGTATCGGGGCGCCAGGGGGGCAAATCGGGCAGGCCGGATAGTAGAGAAGCTCGGAGGACTAAGGATTCGGGGGGAGAACCGCCGGCGGGCGGGCGGATTCGATCGGCTGGCGGCGGCGGTGCGAAGAACACGGCGGCGCTGTTCGTCCTGTTCGTCTGTGAGAAAGGGCGAAAAAAACAAAAACAAACCAAAAAAACGAAAACGAATTCGAGTGAAAAATTGAACTCAAACGAAAAGCGTAAAGCAAAGGCAAAGACGTGTCAGGAATTTAATTTTACCTTTTGCCCCCCCTTTTTTTTTCTCTAGGTCTCCTATCGAATACCATACCATGGGTACATTAGGTGCCATGCTTTGATATTAGTACTTTGAATAGGGTACATCCGATCCGATGATGACTGTAACCGCATCTGCAAAATTCGGTACTGTTCAGCCATCATTTGACAGCCAATCAAGTTGGCTTATTCATAATCTCACCCAAAAAAAAAGTTGGTATTGTTGTTATCGTAGACCAAACTTTGAATTCAGCCTTTGCAAATTGCTATTGAATCTGTCAAGAAAACTAACAATTTGTAGCATCTCCAAGACTCCAATTGTTAAATCTCTCATTTGTTTGTTTTGTACTGCAGCAGCAGCTACTGCTTGCTCAGAATCAGAATGCAGAGAGACAAGCCTGACTGACCTGGTCCATCCCCTCTTTTGTTTGCTCTGCTTCTTTTGTAATGAGGAGATAGTAAATTTTCGACCCTAGATTTCGTTTTGACGTATAAGAAAAATACAAAACACAAATTTGTGGGACGAATTCATCCCATTGGATGAGGCATAAGCTAGCTGATAATCGGAGGACGGCAAAAGTGAGAGAGGACAGGGGAGGGCTGGGTTGTACTGGGCCGGGCCCAGGCCTGTTCAATTAGGTCCATAAAAATGCATGCGATGCAAGCCCAGCAAAAATTGACCAATAATCTTAGCTTTCACATGATTTATTTAATTTAAGGAAAAATCTAACCACCGACCAGTCGCTACTTGTTGGAATCGCGCGACCCAAGCCTGCCTACGGCCTATTAAAACATCACGGCCCACACCTCCCACATCTCTGGCCTTCTTGCATCCTCCCCTTCCCATGCGGAACATGGGCAACATCCACCCTCTTGATACGTACACCCCATCTACATGTTGTCCCCTAGTACAATGAGTTCTGGAGTCTTTTAAGCAATAGGCTAAAAAATATTTTATCTCATTCATACGATCTCTATTTCGACAACCGGTTGCACTGTTGTGTTCCGGACGACAAGACGAACAAAACTAGACCCCGCTTGTATATGTTTTGACGATATTTTGTACTATTAGCAACTTATGTGTAAATTTGAGTTTGAAGGTTATTGAATAAATTGCTACAATATACATATATAAATTGTTAGTACATGTATAATGGCAACTTATGTGCATGGCCACGGTCCTTCGCCTTCATACAACCCCCACGTGACCCGCATCATCCCCTCTAGCGGTTCTTCATTCCTTATGGCCTTACACTTCGAAATCCATCTCGATATCTTGTATCTACAAGTGGTCTTGATTTGACCCGGATTCGCTCCTGTGGTCCACACTTTTTTATGGTTACTTATGCGATGATCTGATTTTTTTTCTTAGCAATTTATGTGTATCGGCTTACTGTGGTGATAACTTTTGTATATAATAATTTTTGTTTTGCATGCTAGATTTTGTTTGATGTAACTTATATGTTATATGTGTGGCATTATGTCTATGACTAATTATATTTTCGTGACAACTTTCTTTTATAATAATTAATAAATATTCTTTGTGGCAACTTATATGTTATATGTGTAGCAATTCATGTACGCAACTTTTAATTTTTATGGCAACTTATGTGTATAACAAATAGCAACTTGCTGCCAGTATAAAATGTCTTTAAAATATATACAATTGAGATCTAGTTTTGTTCGTCTCATCACAAAGAACACAATGGTGCAATCGGTATTTAAAACGGATATCATATGAAAGAGATAAAATTATTCGAACAAGTTGCATGGTAAAAAAAAGAATCTGGATAAAATCTCTCATTCTGTAGTTTGAAAGTGGCGTCCACCAATACGAGAGAGAGGCATGTGCTAAATCGGCACTAAATGGAGGAGGGTCGCGCGTTGGCCTATCACGTTAACCCGGTCCTTTAATTTAAGGATGCGGCTAACTTACGGTAGGCCGTAATATAGGCTTATCTTACGGCAGAACACCCCCACGTGCAATCTTTCCTTTTCTGGCAATAAAAAACCTAGCTAGCACCAGTTAAGATTAAAGTCCTGCCAGAATGAAATCCGCACTACCGCTACCTCCTATTTTGCCTGCTTCCAAAAGATTCTATCGTCTTATTACTAGTAATTTAACTCAACATCTATAATAAAAAGTAACTTTTCGGGATATGGTAGGCAAAGCTTCGGAAAGCTGTAAGCAAATTTAAACATATACAAAGGTATTTTTGACCATCCAAATCCTAAACCTTCACAAAAAAATCTCAGGTATCATCCTCTGTCACCAAACTGAAAAAAATGGAATGGCTCCATCATCAAGATTTGTGTGAGCTTGCTATAGCACCTAAGCACAAAAGCACCAAATACAGTTAGTCCCTCTGTTCCAAGACTGGTGTTCTCTAGAGAATTTACTTGAGTGCAATGTCCTTTAGCTCACACATATGCTCCTCCCCCCATGGCTGACTGGACAGTCACCAAAAGGTCCTTGCCTCCTCAAAACCATTCTTGATCTAAATAATGAAGCATTGGATTAGTAAGCATTTTTTTACAATCTTATCACAGTAAGCAATAACAGATAGACGACGATACTTTTTGGTTAACAAGATAGGAAAGATATGTATCGTGCCATGATGACATTTGAAGCAAAAAATGAAGTTTTCAGGTAGATTGTGTGGAACCATCCAGCAAGAAACTCACAGCACAAAATTAGACATGAGCGTAGAAAAACTAATTTGGCGACGTTAATTATATTTGCAATCAAGTAGGATGCCTAACAAGGAAAATATAATAATTACACAAAAACTGTCCATCCTGTAGTTCTTGAAAGGTCTTACTACTTGACTTTGCTCCATGCAAAACCTATAAACAAAATACTCATAAGGGACAGACTATCCAGATAACTGAAATGTACAAGATGATTGTAGAAATGATTACTATTTTTCATGTAACTGAAATGTACAAGAAAAATTGTCCAAATAAACGCACTAAGTTTGTCTTGTTCTTAACGCATTATTTCCTAAATAAATGCATTGAGTTGTGTATATGAAATCAGAAGAATTGTCTGAATAAATGCACTGGGTTGCCTAGCTCACTGATTAAATTATTATTTAGTAAAACAGAAACTCTAGATAAATGCACGGAGTTCTAGATACATTGTTCTACTTAACAATTTACTAGGCAGTAGGCAGTTCGTAATAACTGAACCATGGGGCAAGTGCTAACTATAATTTTCACCCAAAATCCCTAAAACGATGGCACACAGTAGTTCATGTCACTCTTAAGCTGCGCAAAGGCATCATCAAATCACCAAACGAAGAACAATTCATCACTTCACCGACCGAAATGAGAAAGATTCCTACCATATCCTAGATCATCTCGGGAATTCAAAGAATAATCCTAGCTCGGCAGATCTAGCATTTTGGAATGTTCCAGAAATGAATCGGATGAGGGTGACCTGTAAATAACGCCCATGCGGTGTGGAGGATGTTTCGCCCCTGTACATTGGCGCCGAATCTGAGAGTGATCTTGTTGAGGCCTAAGGAACAAGAAACAAGAAGGAACCAAACCTGAAAAGAGTTGTGATTGTGTTGATAAATGATGCATAAAACTGAAATAGATACCTAGACAAGCTAAAACACAAATAGATGCCTAGTCAAACTAAGATAAATGCTTCTATAATTGATATAGTTGCCTGATGGAAAGTACTGAAGTGCTTCTACTGTTTGACAAAAATGTCTATTGCAAAGATCTGATGTGTCAGCATTGAAACACTCAAGTTCAGTTCACTGTAGCATGTGAAGTCATAGAGAATCTCTGCAAATTTGAAGTTGTATGTCAAGAGACGATCTAACATTTAGGATACTCGGTGTGAATGATGCTTTATTTTGTGCCACTAGACCAAAAGCTACTCACATGTACAAACCAACACTAAGTTTTAGCAAAACCAATAAGAAACACAAAGCCAAGTGAGATTTGATGCTAAATTGGAGATGCAAAAAACTACAAATTTCAATCCTTTACCTCTCAATTTGGCCTTAGCCTTGCACTTTTCCTTTCCATCGAACTCATTTTAGCCTCTGCAGTGTTGCTCTACCTTCCTACATTTGCGCTGCTTTTGTTTGCCAGCTAGCGAACACTGCACGCCGCACCTGCTTGCAGCACTGCCATGCTTACCAGTAGAAGATATGATCTTGTTTCTTCACCTAGTGCTGACCAGAAATCCACCAGTGTATCACATGAAAGGTAGGCAGTATGCAGAGCATGCATTTCTCTTGTTCCATGCCCCCTATAGTGAGCCATCCCTTGGCTAATCCATCCTCTACCATGTGCACCACAGGCATCAAGATAAAGCATTTCTTGTTCCTTTTCTCTTGCTCGAGCATACTGCAATACTATATGCTACAACAGTTGCCAAACGATGATTCATCAGCTTCTGTAGCTGCAGCATGCAGAAGCCCGTTGTAACCTTTTACAAAAAAACTTATTGTAACACATATTATTGCCTATCTGAAATAATATTATTGCGTAATTCTTATCTATATCATTGCCTAACTAAAGAACTAGTGATACTTATATCATAAAAAATGTTGGATCTAGCACAAACAAGAGAAAAGAAAACCTATAATTGAAGGTGAAAATATGATGTATCATTCTGGTTAAATATATGTGCTTGTAGATCAGAATCATATAATGATGCAGATCTCAGTTTATTATATCTAGTTGTGTCAGAGGCTAAGAATAGCATAAAAAACACAAGAAACGTATTTGCCAAATCAGATATGCAAATTGCTTAATGGAAGCTATAAAAATGATATAAGGAATAAGTATAATTGCTATTGAAAAAAGTAACATATTGTTTTGAACATAGGAACCGAAAAATCTTTGTTTGGAGCATATATGACATTGGATGATGAAGCATATCCATGTTGTCGTTTCTGTCCTCTATGCATTGCATTAAATCTCTAAAAAATCTAATAAAGTGAAAATTACCAGCTAGATAAAAATTGAGATATGGTGTATGGGTTACTGACTTACGAGTGGCATTTTGGTTCTAAGGATACTGCATGTAAATATTTTGAAGGCCTCGACCCACCGTTAGCTCATCAGGGGTGGCAGAGGAGGGAGCACCAGATGCTTGGATCTACGCAGGAAGGGGAACAGGGGTGTGGGAGAGGAGCCAGCTGTAAGGGGGAGAAATCCAGTGGGGGAGAGAGAAATTGTGGGAGTCCAGCGGTCTTTGGCTCACAATTCTGGTGATCAGCTCTGCTCGGCCGGAGCTTCGGCGTGTGCCACCACACACCTCGCCAACCACTAGCAACGAGCATGCCTCGTCTACTAAAGGCCATTGGGATCTCGCGCTGCCGAACCTGCAAAACACACCCAGACATAGGTGAGTACCGCAAAAAGTAAAAAAAAACTCGCTAAATATGGGCTTGTTGTCTCATCCCGCCTGAAAATATAGCTCCTGCCTGAATAAAAATACTCTTCGACCACTGGATGAGCTCATTAGAAACAAAAAGCTGAAGAGAAAACAAACAAATAGAGATCTAAATCAGAGACAATGCATGGATGATCTCAGCGCAAATCTGCATTTCGCCTAATCTGCATGCGAAATACCCTACAAATTCAGTGCCCTTGGTGCTGAAAAGTGAAAACTCGTCTAATCTGAGCTTGCAGCCCTATCCCATCTGAATAACTACTTGCTTGAATAAAAAGTGCACACCCCACGGGATGAAAACAGAGAAAGGAAATAGAGAGCAAATGCACACGAGCAGGTATGTTTTGGGGGGGGGGGGGCATTAACTCAATCTAATATGCACTTCCATCCAACATCTTCTCTGCAAAAAATTGACACCCTAATCTACGCTTGCAGCCCCATCACCCCCACCCCACCCACCGAATAAACCCCGTTTTGATCAAAATCCACTCGTGGATGAGATCCGCCGGAAAACAAAAACGAGGGACAGAGAATAGAGCAGTAATCAAAACACCTGCTACGCGTGAGAGGAAATGCTTGGGGTGCGTGAGGTGCATCAACTCAACCTAAAAAATTTGCACTCCCAACCAACTACCGCAGATAAGCTCCGTTCGGGCGCAAACAAAAACCACGAAAGCGCGAGCAGGTGTGATTTGTGTGCGGGTGGTGGATGAACTCACCTGATCTGGTTAGAAGGTTGTAGTCCCCCTTCGCGCCTGTGGATACCTTGCCGGATTCCAGAAGCACGCCTCGGCCTTCGCCCCTAATCATAGATACACGCCGCAGATCAGCTTCATCGGGGGCGCGGGCAAGGAAAAAAAACGAGGTCGCGAGTAGGGGAGATTTGGGGCGCGTGGTGCATGAACTCACCTAAACTGGTTGGCAGGTTGTAGTCCCCCTCCGCACCTGTGAATGCCTGGCCTCATTCCAGAAGCGCGCCACTGGCGACCTCCGTCGTCCCAAAAAAAAGAGAAACGGAAATCAAAAAGTGATGGAAAAACCTTGGGGGCATGGTTTTAGAGCATGCTGCACGCGTGTGGATTGGCTCACCTAGTGCTAATCTGCGCTCCTGTTGATCTCCCTCCACCGTGATCCAGAAATACGCGTGGTGGTGGCAGTGGTGCGAGGAAATCGCCGGTGGGTGCGAGAGGGGGAGAGAGAAACCCTAGAGAGAGAGAGTGGGGGGGGGATGAACTGGTGTGAGATCCAGAAATGCACCACCTTCTAGAATGTGGGGCCGCCCGATCAGCTGCATGTGTGTGCACGTGGGTGTTTGTCGTTGGATGGAGAGCGGACGGTAGATGGAAGCGGCCGTGCGACTCGACAAACATACGGCTTGCTGTAATAGAGTCTTTACCTTAATTTAATCATCGAGTTGCTCCGAGATTTCGTGCAACCGCATAAACTTATCGAACTTGGTTTTTCTCTCCTGATCTAAAGGCAGAAATTAGGGTTACTACTAACATCAATGCACGTTCCCACGGACAAAATTTATTTTAAAGTCTACACTGGGCTGGCCTCTTTCAAATCCGAGCACTTGATTAGTGCGCTAACTGATGACGTAATAAGATGAAGCACGACATCAACTGCTATCTAATACTCCTATTCTTAAAATAAATAGATAGACAAATATGATAAGGTCAGCAATGGTAATCCCGCCTGCTTAATTAAATTAACCAGAATGTTACTTTTTTTAGGCAACTATGAATCTAGAATGATACGTTTTTGTGGTTTGTGCTATGGCTTCCATATTCTGGAGCAGTATTTACACACATTTAACGGTATATATGCTTAGTTTGTTGAGCATCATAACATGGCACAAAGCGTGGTGGCGAATCTGATCTGATTGCCAAGAAACACTGGTACGGACACCTCAATTTTTTTTGCTGGCGATCGTTATTGCTGACCATCAGCACAAATGCCCCGTATTTGTGCTGGCAGTTATTGTAAACAACCACTAGAACAAATCGATCAGTACTGATGGTAGCACAAATACCTTGTGCTGGCGGTCACTTATGTCGACTGCTAGTACAAATCATTTTTTAAAGAAAAATAAAATAATTATTTCATATGAAGTCAGATGGAGATAAATTCTATACGAAAGTTAGAGAGCTTGATGAGATCTAAAATTTAATAGTTGACAATATTTTCATTCAAGACCTTTTACTCGACCAAATATTCATTACCATTTCAGAAATTTAATTTTAAAAATATAAATGTGAATTTTTGAATGTTTTAAACAACCTCAGATGAAGATGAACTTTACACCAAAGTTGTAGTGCTCTATGAGATCTAAATCTTTGTAGTTGACATTTTTTTAATTTGAGATCGTTTAGAGTATCAAACATCTAATGTGATATTCGAAAAAGTGTTATCAGAAGAATAGGATATATTGAAAATATAAGATGTAATGTGCAGATAAGATGATAAGGAAGGAACGCCCGAAGCAAGAGGTATGCTCAAAAAAATAGATGGTTGGAGGCCGATGCTTACTAAAATGTGAAAATAGCGGAAATCCATTTGTGTTGGGGGATGCTTAAGACAACGGCCAGGACAAATATATTTGTGCCAGCGGTCGTGCACCCGCTAGTACAAATATTGATCTTTTGACCTTCCCTAGAAATCCTTGCTGTAGTAGTAGTGAAATCTGAAATGTTTATAGCTTATGAAGGTTGCCATGCTAATCCGGCCTGATTAGTTAAATTAACCAACAAATAACCGAGACGAGGGCAGGATGACTGCTAATATAATAGTACTGGACACCGTTGTCCTTTTATATATCATCAAATTATAATAATAACAACCAGCTAAATTATAACTAGAAGAAGTCCAAGCTAGCTGCTGACTGGATGCATTTCCATCAGTGTCTCCTCATCGTCCATGCACGATCACTGATCATTTCTTCTTCGGCTGAGGATGGATGAGATTCCAGTTCTTGCCCTTCATTCGCTTGGCTTGAAGAACTCACTTGAGCACGTGCTTCATGACGCCGGGGATGTGGATGCTGTAGAAGTAGTCGTCCCAGTCGAGGGTCTTGGGGTCGAAGCCGAAGGCGGCGCGGTCGGCGGGCGCCATGGCGAGCCGGAGCCTCTCGACGTTGGCGTCGTCGAAGACGCCCCGGAAGAGCGCGAAGGGCCCGTAGAGGCCGACGAGGCGCATGACGAAGGCGTACCTGCGGCGGAGCTCGGCGCAGGGCCGCGCGAGGAGGCCGCACAGCAGCAGGTTGAGCAGCCGCAGCAGCTCCAGCGGCAGCCGGTACCGGACCACCATGTACGCCGTGAAGCCGGCCACCGTGGCGAAGAAGCGCACCGGCCGGGCGCGCCCGCCGGCGCCGGCGCCGGCGACCCCCCGCGGGTGCGCGCTGAAGTAGCGGATCCCCGTCCGGTACAGCACCGCGTACGGCGCCGGGTTCCGGAGGGACGACGTCGCGTGGTACACCGTCGGCGGCGGCGGCGGCACCCGCTGCTGGCCCGCCGGCGGCGGCGGCGGCGAGGCGTGCGCCGCCGCCGCGGCCATCATCGCGTTCACCACCATGTCCCCGGGGATCTGCGAGCGTCACACATTGCAGGGAATTCTTTGTATTCTCGTACGAAAACTATTAACTGAAATTCAGATTCAGATTAGCTACGGGTAGACTGCTGCTTACGACATCCATGGTGAGGTCGAGGTCGGCGAGGAAGCAGGAGAGGTTCTGCTTGGCGTAGCCGATGATGATGGCGTCGATGGTCCTGGTCCCCTCGATCCACCCCGGCAGCGGGTCCTTGTGGATGCTGGTGATGATGCTGGGCCGCACGATCGCCACCGGCACGCCGCCGCCGGCGAGCTCCTGCGCCAGCGTCATCTCCCCTAGCGCCTTGGTGAACACGTACGTGTTGGGCCACCCGAACTCCCGGGCTCTGCAGCACAGTTTTTTTCAATTTTATTTGCGCATCAATTGATCGCCCATTCAAAAATTGTATCCGCACATAGCAGTTCAAAGTTTGATCATTTCGATCTGCGGGAGATTGATAAATTGATCACTACCGTGCGAGGCCGAGCTCCTTCATGGCCTTCCTCTCGTTCTTCTGCTCCGCGTCGTCGCCGGCGAGCTGCCGCTGGTAGTCCCTGGCCAGCCGGAGCTCGGCGTCGACGTCCAGCCGCAGCTGCGCGCCGTCCTCACGCAGTGTCTCGCCGTGCTTGAACGCCCGCTCCTGGATCACCCCCTGCCTCTCCCCAACCACATAAGCTGCCACGTCGCAGTTTCAGTTTCAGTCTCTTGGATCATCAGGAACTAAACATAGCAGCTTAATGCTCGTATCAATTGCTAATCAAGATTATTCAGAAACTTTTTTTTACCAGTGGAGACATGGAGGATGACCTCGAGGTTGGGGCACTGCCTGGCCAGCTGGCACATGTGCCTCACGCCCATCACGTTCACGTCCAGGGCCACGTCGTACCTGCACAGATATGCAGACTTCAGATGCCACATTTTCAGAGGGTTTCGCTTCGTCAGGCCATTTTCAGGTCTTCCTATTCTCCGGCAATGGAGTGTGCGCTGATTTCTTTTCAGAAGAAGAAAACCCATGGCCGGCCGGCCGACCTCTCGTAGAAATTGGTGGTGGCGGCTCCGTTGACGATGACGTTGATCTCCCGGGTCATCTGCGCCAGCTGGGCGCCCTCCACGCCGAAGTTCTCGTGGCCGATGTCGCCGGCGAGAGGGACGACCTTGTCGTCGACCAAGGACTGGAACCCCTCCTTGCCGTGCGTCTCCCGCAGGAGCCCAAACAGCTCCTTCCCGATCACCTGCGCGAATTCACCACAAGCAGCTTTAATTTACTCATCATCATCATCTCATCTGCAGATTTTTGTTCTAACAAAAATCTGTTGAGTTTCTAAAGAGATCCATGCCAGAAAAGTATTCTGACAGAGAAATCAAATGCATGAAACGTTTCAGAAAATCGCATGCAGCAACAACAAGCAGAATCCCAGGCACTGAATCATCAGCTTGGACGCTGCAGAAGGCATGTTTCTGCTATAGTTGGCCAAATGGGCCAGACCCGATGGGCCAGCACGGGCACGATTCAAAAAAGCACAACACTAGCACGGCACGGGCACGACACCATAGTGCCAGTGCCGGCACGAGGCACGGTCTATATAGTGCCTGGGCCGCAGGTCCAGCCCGCGGCACTAGCACGGGCACGGCACGACTAATGGGCCGGCACGATGCCGGCCCGATAACACTAACAGAGATGGCCCAATTTACAAACCTAGATATAAAATCAAATCATTTTCCTTCCCACATGCCACAGCCCCATCGTCATCCTTCAGCCGCCGCCTTCCTCCCTCAACCTCCCGACGCCTCTATCCTCCACTCCGCGCCCCTCTCTCTCGCGCCGTCGGCCAGCCGCCGCGCCTCCCTCTCGCACCGCGCCGCCGGCCCGCTGCCGTGCCTCCCTCTCGCGCCGCACCCGGCCGCCTCCGTCACCCCCTGTCCTCGCCTCCCCGGCCAGCGGCCACCGCCGCCGCTCCCACGCAGGCCGCCGCCGCCGCCGCCGGCCTGGCGTGCCCAACAGCACGGCACGGCACGCCGGCGCCCTCGCCGGGCCGTGCCTGGGCCGGGATGGCGGCACGGCGGCACTGCGCGGCACGGCACGGCGGAGCCGCCGTGCCCGGGCGTGCCGTGCCCCAGCGTGCCCGGCAACGGCCGTGCTCGGGCCGTGCCCGTGCCGTGCGGCCCGGTTGGCCACCTATAGTTTCTGCTGGTCCATCGCCATGACGTTTCTGGTGATTAAACGCGTCTCATTCTTGTAAACTCAAAGGCTTTGAATCGCTTGATGGATGGCGAGTTCATGTTGGGTGGGTTTGGGATTGTATGGGCCCCAGATGGAGAGCGAGGTGGATCATCTTGCACACTGTGTTTTACGTACGGCTCAGGGGCTCGCCAGATGCATGGGTCCATTTCTGTGGCGATCTTGCCATCGGTGTATAGGAGAAAGGAGATTCTTCGGTGAGCTAGCTAGTAGGTCTAGCCGTCTAGGTGTGTGAAAACTGAAAATTGCTGGCTGTGTTTAGATTCGTAAAATAGGGGTAAAAAGAGTCACATCAGACAATGTAGCATACTGTAGCATTTTTCGTTTGTTTGTGATAATTGTTATCCTACCATGACCTAACTAGGCTCAAAAGATTCGTCTCGTCGTATACATCAAAACTATACAATTAGTTTTTTTATTTATCTACATTTAATACTCCATGCATAAAATAATAGATTTGATGTGATAGGTGAATAATAAAGTTTGGAGAGAGCAAAGATTATGCGCAGAGATAGATCTGATCATGGACCACGCTTGGGGTCCCTATGAAACTTTCGCTCCCCATCGTCGTCCTTCTTTATACAGTAAAATAACAGCTCGTCCAGTAACACAGTATGACATTCTCTTTTTTTTCATGGCTCCATGTTACTGTAGAACATAGTTAGCCTTGGAGTACTGTAAAAAAATGAGGACGATGATGTGGGGATAGAAAGATGATGGGGGTTGCTGCGTGAACATTAAAAAAAAAGGGAATGTGTTTTTGGCAATGCCTGAATCCTTTTTTAGATAGGAGCAGTAGTGGCCAGTGGGTGCCGCGCGCAATGTTCAGTCAGGCCGGCCCTCTAGGGACTCGTAGTACGCTGAGACGACGCAAAACCGGGGACGACTTCACCCAGCCGCCCAGCACATCGTTTCCCGGACGGCATCAAGCAGTATGGCAGGGCACAACAATTGCCGAGGGCAATTACTCCTTGCTCCTGACCAGACATACCAGCAGCTACCCTTTTCGTATGCTACGCAATAACTCCTAGCTAGCAGGTAACCTTAACTCGCATACGAGGTGTGTGTAGCGTAATGCAGGCCTGCACCTTCAAATGGCTCTCTCGATCGGCTCGGAAGCATGCAGGTTTCAGAATTCTTTTTGAAATTTGAGGTTTCAGAATTCAGATCTAGCTACTGCAAGCAGCAGGGGCCGCCCCCTTGCCTTGCTTGACTACAGATTTGGATGAACTGTTCAAGGACCCTGGACGACAGATCAGGGCACAAGTGAAATCCTAATGACCACTCTTTAAAGAATGTAATCAATCTACACCTATGCCATGCAACTGATCCGATCGAGTATTGATTGTGGACAGTCTGTAGTACTAGCTTTTACAAAGCGCCAAAGTACCATGTACCTTCTTTGTGGGCTTCCTATTCGATTAATACCTTCCTGATAATACTGGAGGGGGTTGTGAGGTAATTAGAGCTTATTCGGTTAACCCCCTCCTGATAAGCTGCATAGTGTTTGTCTTGTACATGCGGAGTAGTTTTTTTTTAACTTGTACAACGCGCACACTAGTACATAGTATACCATGTTTCTTGTACCACGTAAACAAAAGGAGAAAGATAACTAAGTAAGTTTGAACAAATAAGCGAACCGTGGAACCCAGCAAGAAAGGGAGCAATTTGCAAGTCTGTTACTTTGTCTCAAGAATGTTTCAGGCTCTTTGCGACATCAACTTACTTAATTAGGCCCATGCGTGACACAGATAGATTCTTAACGAACGGTTACTTGGAGATCAGGTGAAAGAACCCAAAATAAAAAAAAACAACTAGTAGAAGAACAGAAGAAGCTGCTGTTACTGACTAAAAGTGATTGAACTCACCTCAGTCTCCACCCGTTTCTTGGCCGATTCTGCGTCCGGCGCTCGCACCGGGAGGTAGATCCTCTTGACGTCCGGCTGGACCCTCAGTATCTTCTCCACCAGTACTGCAGCAGAGAAACAGGACAAGGCACAAGAACATCAGGTGAAGGTGAGCACAATGCATGCAGCAGCAACAAAAAGTTTGCTGGATTTTTTCCCCATTTCTTGGTTCAGCGAGACAAGCAGAGAGACATGCAGCATGCTTACTCTTTCCAAGGAAGCCCGTTGAGCCGGTGATGAGGATGCCCTTGTTCTTGAAGTACCCCGGGATCCTTGCTTCCTCCATTGTTTGTTCCAACCTTCTCTTCAGTCTGTGCTGTGTATTTCTGGCTTAGTTTGTGTAATGAGAGAGGGATCAGATCAGATAGGGAGAAAGCAGGAAGGCAGAAAGCTAGGACTACTTGGCGCTAGAGAAGGCTCAAGTGTGAGAGTCGCGCCACACCAAAAGAGGCTCCTGAGCGTGGATATTTATACACAAGCCAGCCACCAAGGTGTGCGAGTCTTTTTGGGGGACACGGGTTTGAGTGCACGTAATCTATAATTAGCATAGCAATGGCATGATGGACTTTGCTGCAAGGGATCGACAATGCACTGGGCTCAGATCAGGATTACCCCCGTCACTGTCAGGAGAAGATAATAGTAAGCACTTGAAAGCAAGTTAATCTTCGTTCACTGTACAAACCAAGATACCATTAACCCGTCTTACATGTGCAGCCGTGTGGGGAAAAAATAAAAGAACAACCGGCCCCTATCAATCAGGTTAAGCTTGGCAACTGAAGAAAGAGATCATCTAGTGCTTTGACAACTGATGAACAAGGTGTTTGTAACAGAGGCTAGTAATGCAGAGCTGAGACAGGACTATCATGCAGTAGGATGTACAGGACTAGAAGATGTATGTTTCCCAATAGATAAATGAGAAAAACAAGAGGGTAGATTGGATATTGGTTGGCAAATATCTGCCCTCTCTGCTAACCGTTGACAATCTTTTTGTTTGCGCGTCATTGGCTTACACCAGAGTAGTACAGCTTTCAGAAGCTAAATCCTCCTAACCACTGCGACGCATTTCGTTCCTTTCCCTTGTTTATTATACGTGGATAATTCAGGATGCGTGATCCATAGGGATTCTGACAGGCAAAATCCCCAGGGTTCATTTTTGGTAAGCTAATACATGCTAGAACAGAGGCCGGGCGAGTGACATCAACTAGAACGCCACGCCACAGGCTTGGATTGACTTGGTGATTCATCAACAAGTAGGTCACCTAGTATATATTTGTTCCCTTTAAATTAACGTATGTTTGGAGTAGAACATTGCTTCAACAAGAACTGTATCTACCAGATGTATGTAGGAAGACGCCAGCTTGTATCTTTTTTTTTTACTCCTTCAGGATCCAGAGATCGACGGGACAATTTTCTTATTCAGGTCCCGTTCGGTTGCATGGGAATGGTCCGGAACTGTTCCTACTCCTTCCATAACTTGTACTCCCTCCGTACTGTAAAGAGTGTCGTTTCGAGCATCGATACGGTCTTCAAACTTTGACCACTAACTTTCTAATATAAAAAATTATAAATTATAGTCAACATATATTTTTACAAAACTATATTTCAAGATGAATCTACTTACATTACTTTTATATTTTTAAACTCAATCCAAAAGAATTTATATATAGTCAAAGCTTAAAATGTTTGACTTAAAGCAAATCCAAAACGACTTCTTTTACAACAGTAACGGGATAACCGAACGGGGCCTCAATTTGTTCCCGGGGCAAAGAGCATCTGTGTATATTCCCTTGCTATAATAACGCATTAACATTATATGCCCAAGTATGATTATGTTTATATTTATTGGGAGCAGAGAGAGACAATAAGGCAAGTATGGATTAAAGTGGCTGGAATTATGAAGCTGAAAGCGACTCAGCCGCAACTTTTGAATGCACCATGCATGGTCCCTTCCGCTCTTCCCTTGGAGGCATGGAAGGGATCGTGCTGGGTTTAGCCCCAAACCAGAAAATGAGAATGACGGATCGATTTAGTCCTGAGCAAAGTCAAGTTCCCAGAATGGCAGATCGAAGAACGGGGAACGGCACTTGGAATGTATTTTTACACGATGAGAACGAAAACGTTTCCGTGTTCCCGTTCCGCACAACGGCGTTCCCGGCAGTGACTTTGGTCCAGAGTTGAACTAGGTCTGACGCCTTGAGTTCAAAAAAAAAAAGAAGGTCTGACGCCTTGGTCGGTTGAGAGCTTCCATGGCCTTACGAGTACGACAGACCGCTGCCGCGGCGCCGCGCTGCGGACTCTGACGATTAAGGTAGCATCATCTGTTGTAGTGGTTTGCAAATTTTGGATGCCAATGGACGCGACAGATGCAAATTGCTAGTGAGTTGCAGTCCTGATCTTTCTTCCTGACACATGTGATTGCACGAGCTACTACATCATTAAGCGTAGCTCATCCTGTACGCTCCTGACATAAAACTATGATGAAACGCAAGAAAATCTCATTCAGACAGACACTGTTCTTCACTCGTCTGCCTCAAGCCTTCTCCTCTCTAATAATCTTGATGATGCGTGCGGGCCAATGGAGGCAGAGAACTCATGCTACAATGCATGGAATCGTCCGCCTCAAGGATCACAAAGAGGCCAAGCCGTGAATCGCAGTCCAATCGCTTGTCCATGGACATGGAAAAACAGAGGCGGCACCAAGATCAGCCACAGCCCACAGGATCTGTACTAAACAACACACGCTATTACTCTTTATCTCATCGAGTCGATAGTCAAGAGGAGTAGATGAGCATGGGAGGAAACAATCGTAATCCCAGTTTGTCTGTCAGTTCGACAGTCCATCAAGCCATCTGTCAGGTTAGACCAACCAACGAGATGCCAGTGCAGAGCTTGGCTTGCAGGTCAGCTCGGGCAGCATGTCTCTGTCTGCATGTGCATCAGCTTCGCAGGCTCACGGTGCCGTGAGCCAAGGCTCGCCGGCGACCACTGACCAGACCTCGCCGACCGGGACCGGCTGCACACGCGGTGGATGCAGTTGGAGACTTGGGAGTTGCCAGCCACACAGGCAGGCAGGCAGGCAGGAGACCAGCCGAGGGTTGAGAGATCATGGCGCGCCGACTTGCATTTGCAGCGACGACGCGGTCCAGGGCGTATCCGATGATTTATGGGAGTGATAAATAGGGGCTTCGATGCAACCCCGACTCGTCGGGGAAACTTTTTGGCTTCGTCTTGATGAATGATGACCTGGCTGATTATGAATTTATAATTATATTTTCCTGCCAAACACAATGTACTCACAAGTACAACTGCTGCCATGTCTGCCAAGATGACCTCTCGCGGCAATTGAGTTTCATGGGGGTGACAAAGCTTTAGGTTCGAAGAAAACATCTTTGCTATAGAAGTAGATCCAAGCAAATGAGATAGGCGCAAGAGCATCTCCAGAACCACCAGAAAACAGCTCCAACAGATTTGGTATATGGATACCTATCCTAATTTTTTTAGCACATTATTTAAATTTCTCTCTCCTTGATCCAAATATACCAAACCAAAAGCTAGATTGTTAAAACTGGAGGCATGTGGCGGGAGAGGCCAACTCCTCCCTGTCGGAGCTTTCCGTGCCGCCTCCGACTGCCCACCGCCGTTCCTCGAGATGCCGATGTGGTGCCGCCCGCCGGCTGCTGCTCTCGCGAGACCTATGCCGCCGCTCCCGCGAGGCCGCCGGCCGCTGTTAAGTTCGAGATTTGTGAGTCAGAGTGGCGTGCCGTGGCGGAGGAGTGGCACGGCGTGGCGTGGCTGAGGAGCGGCGGTGAGGTGGAGGGGTCGAAGAGGAGGAGGAGGAGGAAGAAGAAGAAGAAGAGGTGGTGGAGGCCAAGGAGGGAGGAGGAGGTGGCCGGCGTGAAGGATGAAGAAGGAGATTTCTATGTGTAGATGACATTTTGCAAAAAAATACTCATTGAAACATGTATTTTTTATAGTTTTTCTGTGTCTTGGACTTTTTACGAAAAAATCCTGCGGCATAAGAGTTTTTTTTAGAAAACTTTATAGGTATCCAATTATATCAAATCAAATGGAGGGGAGCACAAAACCATAACCTAAATATTTTTTGATTGAACATAACTTAAATCTTCTCTCTCTTGTACCTAAAAGTATATTTAGGTATCCAGTTTTTACCAAATCTGCTGGAGATACTCTAACTCCTGCTCCAAGATTTAGGTTGCATAGATTGTTTAGGTGGATCTCTGCCAAATAAAGAGAAGATTATAGTTTTTAGCATAAATTAAAATGGTTTAGGTGCTTAAGCATTTAATTGAAATTATAGACAATGATTTACCTAAATGCTCTCGGTCTACTTCCAGTTTCAGATCCAATTTTTCTTGAAGCTATAAATATCCAGCTTCAAAATATCCACAGAATCCGCTGGTAGAGCTCGCCTCTTAAAGAGAAGAAGATAAAGATTTTTGTCGATAGTTATCTTTAGTTCTTAGGCCCTGTTTAGTTTTCAAAAAAAAAATAGTACCTGTCACATCGAATCTTTGAACACATGCACGGAGTATTAAATGCAGTTGAAAAAATAATTAATTGTATAGTCTAACTGATTACCACAAGATGAATCTTTTAAGCTTAATTAGTCAATGATTGAACATTATTTGTCAAATAACAACGAAATATGCTACAGTACCAAAATCTAAATTTTTTCACCAACTAAACACACCCTTATTACCGATACAAGACTCAGCTCTAGAGTCTGCCGCTGCCCTTGGCCCCCCACTGTCTCCTGCAAAATTAAAAAAAATGAAAATCGCTACGTGTCCTTGATGGGGCACTTCTCCTTTCCTGCTTTTTTCTGTCCCTGACTCTTTAATCACTAGTAGAAAAGAAATGTAGGGATCATGAGCCAGCAACACAAATCCAATTAACAAGGGAACCCCAACAAGGCAACAAACTATACAGATAAATGAATAAGCAAACGCTGGTGCACAGGAAGACCTTCAACGGCATGCGATTTAAAACAATATAAAAAAATTTCCAGCTGAACCTCTAAAATATTCCCCATGAACTAACCCAAGAATGACAAGGATGCTATATGTTCAAGCAGGAAACGGGAACAACTAGTGGCCCATCCAGATAGGCCACCAAACGTCCAAACTTCGCTACTAGGCATCGTGTTGGCATGGATCAGATCGATTATTATTTAGTTGTTTTTCCTATCTACCAGATAACGATATCCCTATGGTTCTGCGTACCTACTGCGCCTGCCTCTTCACCATTTGTTCCCGGCAGCACATGCCTTTCTGAAGTTCTGATCATTATATATATATATATATATATATATATATATATATATATATATATATATATATATATATATGTATCTATATATATGTATATATGTATATATATGTACATATATATATATAAATATATATGTATGTATATATGTATCTATATATATGTATATATGTATATATATATGTACATATATATATATATAAATATATCTGTCTATATTACAGACGCTTCTCCCCTGTAATTCGGAAGGGCGCGCAGAACCGAAAGCCACCGAAGACATCCGCCACTCTACTCCACCTAATTAGTAGCCATCTCACTCCCATTGTAATATAGAAATAAGGGAGAAGCTGTAATCGCCCTTCGCCTGTAAGGTAATCCAAGGTTATGTAAGTGCTTGGGGTTTCCCGAAAGAGAAAGCCGTATGTAAGTTTGCTCTGTGGAAATGGATTAAGCTTTCCTGTGAATTTCCCTGCTTTCCTTTGAGCTCGTGCACACGGGGTGATGTCTTTACACTAGGGACCCTAGAGGAGAAACCTCTGCGTTGAGTTGCTCTCGTTTAGCCCATGGAGAGGCGTCTGAGAGAGCCTGTGTCCGCAGAGAAGTGTTCCCTTCAGGTGGAACTGCCTGGGGAGACGGTAGAGCCTGAGTCCTGTGTACGCGTGGCCGGGGTTAGTTGGGGAGAAGACCGGGTAGGCCTGGTTCTGAAGCAAGCTAGCGATGCATGCGGTGAGTACCGAGTAGGATTTACACAAGCATAAGACACTCCACCGGCTGAAATTTTGGTTTCGCCAACCTGCTAAGATCCTGAGAAGCACGCATACCCATACTCTGCATAATCACTAATCACGCGCAAATAACCACACACTCGTCCACCATCCACAAGAGGTCGCTATCGGTGCTTGAATATTAGCTGTGAAATATTACTCTGCTAATTACCCGCATAACAATCACGCACTCATATCCACCACTCACACAAGTCGCTATCGTAGAATAGTGTAGAACTTGGGTGCCTGGGCCACACTCTGGTGAGTGCTCGTGCACTGTTCATTTTCTTAATTAAGAGTTAAGCGCATACTTAGCCAATATATATTGCTAGAATACTGCTGCAAATAGTAGCGTGAAAGCGACACTCTGCTCGCTGAGTTGCTAAATACTCCCTAATTATTATTAAGGATAGTGCATAAAGAGAAGCCCCCTGAAGTGGTTCATCTACCTTGTGAGTGGGATTGTACTATTCAAATTCCGAATGATTGATGTCGCAGACATCAAGCAAACACTCTGGCATGTTTATCCCACGACGGATTTGTTGATAACAGCTTATCAACATTCTAGAAACATTAATATTAATCTTACTGATATTCTTCTTGTAATATTTCTTCCACTTCAGTATCAGCATCTTCTGGCTGCCATATTTCATACCATGCCAACAATTCTCGATATTCTTTTCTTAGTTCACATTCTGTACCATAATTAGGCTTTATCAGTCTTCCCATTTCTCTTTGTATGATACTATTTTTGCCATAATATTCTCGTAGGAATATTTTTATTATCTTATTTTGATACATCATATAATATTCAGGATCAAATTTTGTATTTCCTTCTATTTCTCTTGCTTCAGTAAATATCCTCCACTTGTCATGATTTGCATTATTGGCGAATAACTCTTCATAATTCTGCCATATATCAGAAAACCAAGTAGTAGGAAATTTATATGATCCTTTTGTAATATAAATATCATGGCTTGCTGGTCTTATAGGTTGAGTAAATTTTGGTGGATTAGAGCAGAATCTAATTCTATATCTTTCTTGGACACAAGCTAATTTTTTAGCTGCTTCTTTAATAGCCATTCCAAGGTCTGATTGACATATTTCTCCAAGTGTTCCATATATGTAATGAGCTAACCCATGGTCTATAATAGTTTGTAAAGAGATATCATTACCATTATTTCTTTGTATACTTCTGAAGTATTTTAAATTTATATCAGCCTTGAATATTATAAATTTATGACGAGGCTTGACAATTAATTTATCATCAATATGGAGTAAAGGAAAGATATTTGCTTTGGCAATTATTCCTAGTTGCCTTTCTTTTGCTTGATATAATTTTATAAAATAATTTTGTATATCAAGAAAGGTTTTGTATTGTCTTTCAGCATATTTGCTCCATATTAGATCTATAATATCCTGCGTGAAACATGACAGGACTTGCTCAGTCTTAAAACTTATTCTAGGAACTAAAAACTCTTGTGGAGTATTGACTAAATATTTATTCTCCTTCTCTAAACTAACTTCTTCTACTAATTCTAACTTATTTTCTATTTTCTCATTATTTTTCTGTTCTAGACATGCCATACAGGCTTGTCTTAAACAAAGACTACATGTTGTTCTTTCTCCTGGGTCTTGATAATATATGCAATATACACATTTTATGCTAGATGTACCTTCTTTATAATCACATTCATGATTGCAAATTACTTGATCCATCATTTCTATTTTTAGACCAGCTAATTCATCAATTAAATCTAATTCTTCCTCACTTGATTCATTTTCTTCATCATATTCTACTTCATCTGTCTCTATTATAGAATATATTGACTCATCGTCCATTATATCATCATCACAAACTAAGATATTCTCATTCACACTATCTATTATTAACACCTTTTCTTGTTCTTCTTGCTTACTAGAATATCTTTTCTTATCTTTATTAGGGCAAGTTTTACTTAAATGATCTGGTGAGTTACATATAAAACACCTACATGTGCTATCATAATTCTTTCTAGGATTATATCTTCGTACATTTCTTTTATGAAGGAAAGGAGCTCTATTATCTGATCTCCTCAGAAAATATCTCTTCTTTGTTTTTACATTTCCCTTCTTATAATTCTTTGGATATCTTTTATTTCTAGATCTCTCTTCTCCATATGTCAATGGTATTTGAACTATCTTGTTGCAAAAAATTATAATCTGATTGTTTCATTGACCTTTGGGCTTGTATATTTGTGCATATCTTTCTAAGCTGCTTAAAAACAAATGTTATAGCTTGAGAAATATTATATTCTTTGCATTCCTTTTTATATTCTTCGAATATCATGGACCCTAAAGGGTCTGCAAACTTATTAAAGTATCTTTCGACGATTCCTTTATTATATCCTTGCTTAGCAGTTGTAGCATTATACAAATAGTGCTGAGAGAATTCTTTTATTCCTTTCCAGTTTGTTAAAGTTAGCTTTTCTATTTCTTTTAATCTTTCATTCTGCAAGGTAGTATATCCTAATTCAGGATCTTCTCCTATAACAATGCTTGAAATAATATTTGCAAAATTATATGGATTACTACCGGCTCTTTTTAATTCTTCATAGTAATCAGGAAAGGCTTCTATCCATTGTTCCCATAAAACCTTAGCTGATTCTCCTAAAAATGTTTCTAAATATGTAAGCATATCTTCTACTCTATTTCCAATATTATGCTGATTTTGTATGTATTTTTGCACTATCAATCCTTTCCATATACTGATTATATTCGGCCAATCTATAGGGTCGTGTGCTGCTAAATTTAATATAGCACAATCACTTCTATAATTTTGAAATTGAACTGTCTTTTCAAATTGTCTTCCTTTTGAACCCATATATTTATATTGTCCAGATATATAGCTATATGCAGGTTCTTCCTTTTCTGGTGGCCAAGTTCCTGACATTCTAGAAGGTCTTTCTTTTTCTTCTTCAGTTTTTATTTCTGGACCTCGTCTTCTTTTAGATGAACTAGCGTCAAGATCCATTGCTTCTATAACATTATCTTTGTCTTGTAAAGACATATGTATTTCTAAATCTTTGCTATATGACTCATTTATGTCTTCATCCTTTTCCTCATAACTTTCTAATAAAAACTTATTATTAATTTCCCACTATTCATCTTCACTAATAACATCTTCTTCTGTATTCTCCATCTTTACTTCATTTTCCTTTTGCAACTTTAATTCTTTATTATCTAAATTATCTTGTAGTTTCAGCTCATTTTTATTTTGTTTTATTGGTGTATAAGCCTTTCTACTATTTAATTCTCTTTCCTTTTTAATTTTGTTAATCCTATAAATTTCTCGTCTAAAGTAAATTTTCTTTTCTCTTATAGCAGACCATTCACATAGCATTGAAGTATTATATTCATCAGGAATCTTACTTAGCTTTTGCTCATAATGTTTTATTTCATTATCAATGTCTAATTTTTCCATAAATTCACATACACTATGTCTTCTATTTTCTTCTACATTTGATTCAGAACTAGATGCTTCTAAATCATCCAGACTTTTTTATTTATAATCTACAAACCTAATACAAGTTTGCCCCTTTCTATTTTCATAGCTTATGTAATCTTCAGGCTGTTTTAAAATCTTTGGTTCTATTAAAGCAGCAATATTCCATTCTTCTCCTGCTCTTTCTTCAGAGCTGATTTTAAGAGGACTCCTAAAATTTATTCCTTTGGATTGCATACTTTCTATTACATTATTCACATTTACTTTATATCGAGTTCCACTCCTATTGGTTAATCTTCCAATGAATTCTATGCTTACTAATAAATTGGTACCTTTAAAGTCTTCATAACCTTTGGTCTGAAAACCAAATACCATTTTGTCTATAAATTCTTTTATTGGCATTATTAAATCTGGAGCTATATATGTTATTAGCATATTTTCATTCATGTCTCCTTCTA